>NW_025536614.1:0-54244 GCF_020615455.1 Coregonus clupeaformis
CAAACAGAATCTCTCAGGTCAGGAAGAGACAGCACGAAGAGTTGTATACAAAACAGAGATGTATGGGTAAACCACTTCTTCAATCTTTTGGCCCTATAACAGAGAACAAACAGCAAAATATACATGATCAAATGCAAATCTTAGAATAAACACTATTAAAGACTACCAGAACCCACTGGATTCTACAATTCCACGTTGAATGAACTACAGGACAAAATACAAACCCTCCAACCTACAAAAGGTCTGTGGTGTTGATGGTATCCTCAATGAAATTGCATTAAATATACAGACCCTGCAAATTCCAATTGGCTATACTTAAACTCTTTAACATTGTCCTTAGCTCTGGCATCTTCCCCAATATTTGGAACCAAGGACTGATCACCCCAATCCACAAAGTGGAGACAAATTTGACTTTAATAACTACAGTTACGCGTCAACAGCAACCCAGGAAAATCCTCTGCATTATCATTAACAGCAGACTGGTTCATTTCCTCCCAGTGAAAGCAATGTACTTTGAGCAAATTTCAAATAGTTTTTGCAAATTACCGTACGACAGACGCGTATTCACCTGACCCTAATTGACAAACAAACAAAAGAAACAAAACAAAGGCAAAGTCTTCTCATGCTTTGTTGATTTCAAAAGCTTTTGACTCAATTTGGCATGAGGGTCTGCTATACAAATTGATGGAAAGTGGGGTTGGGGGAAAAACATACGACAATTATAAAATCCATGTACACAAACAACAAGTGTCTTGGTTAAAATAGGCAAAAAACACATTTCTTTCCACAGGGCCATTAGGGTGAGACAGGGATGCAGTTTAAGCCACCCTCTTCAACATATATATCAGCGGGTGGCGGGGCACTAAGACAGTCTGCAGCACCAAGCCTCACCCTACTAGAATCTGAAGTCAAATGTCTACTGTTTGCTGATCTGGTGCTTCTGTCACCAACCAAGGAGGCCTACAGCAGCACCTAGATCTTCTGCACAGGTGTATGTCAGACCTGGGCCTGACAGTAAATCTCAGTAAGACAAAAATAATGGTGTTCCAAAAAGGTCCAGTTGCCAGGACCACAAATACAAATTCCATCTGAACACCGTTGCCCTAGAACACACAAAAGCCACCCATACCTCGGCTGCAACATCAATGACACAGGTAGCTGCAGCTGTACAGACGATCTGAAATTGGGCAAGAAAGACCTTCTATGCCATCAAAGGAACATCAAATTGCATACCAGAGCAGAATTGAAGGCCGATTTCTGCTAATTACTCAAAATCCAGAAAAAAGCAATTAAATTCTACTAACCACTTAAAAGAGAAACGATTCCCTAAACCTTCCATAACAAAGCCATCACCTACTGAAGAGATAGAACTGGGAAAAAGAGTCCCTAAATGAAAAGCTGGTCCTGAGGGCTCTGTTCACAAACACAAACAGACCCCTTAGAGCCCCAGGACTTACACCATCAACACAATTAAGTCAACCAAATCATGACAAAAAAAAAAGATAATTACTTGACACATTATGGAAAGAATTGACAAAAAAACTGAGCAGACTGAGAATGGTGTTTGGCCCTAAACAGAAGAGAGTACACAGTGGCAGATCACCTGACCACAGTGACTGAACCCTAAACTTTAAGAAAGCTTTGACTATGTACCAGACTCAGTGAAGCATAGCCTTGCTATTGAAAGAAAGACCACCGTAGGCAGTTTCAATAGCTCTCCAAGAAGACAGGCCACATATGTACACACTGCCACACAAAATGAGGTAGGAAACAGAGCTGCACTTCCTAACCTCCTGCCCATGAATGTAATGACCATATTAGAGACACTATTTCCCTCAGATTACACACCTCAAATAATTAGAAAACAACCAAAATTTTGATAAACTCCCATATCTAATGGGTGGAAAACCACAGTGTGTGGCATCACTGCAGCAAGATGTGTGACCTGTTTGCCCACAAAAAAAGAACAATCTAGTGAAGAACAAACACCATTATATTATTACAATTTATGTTGATTTATTTTTACCATTTAGTACTTTAACTATTTGCACATTAGTTACAACACTGTAGATAGACATAATATGACATTTGATCCTAACACCAACCCAGGACACCCTCCTGCCTCAGCCGCAATTTTGGCAGACCATGTCTCTCCTCCTCCCTCCCTCCCTGCTCTGCAATGTTGGCAGATTCCCCATTACTCTCTCCCCTCCCTCCCTCCTCACACCCTCCTGCCTCCAATACAATGACTGGCAGAACCATTAGCTTCTCTCCCTCCCTCCCTCCCTCCCTCACACCCTCCTGCCTCAATACAATGACTGCTCAGAACCATTAGCCTACTCTCCCTCCCTTCCTTCCTCACACCCTCCTGCTCAATACAATGACTGGCAGAACCATTAGATCCTCTCCCTCCCTCCCTCCCTCCCACCCCTCCTGCCTCAGCAGTACAATGACTGGCAAGAACCATTAGCTACTCTCCCTCCCTCCCTCCCTCTCACACCCTCCTGCCTCAATACAATGACTGGCAGAACCATTAGCTTCTCTCCCTCCCTCCCTCCCTCACACCCTCCTGCTGCCTCAGTAATGATAGCTAGAACCATTGCTTCTTTCTCCTCCCTCCCTCCCTCACTCTCCTGCCTCAATACAATGACTGGCAGAACCATTAACTTCTCTCCCTCCCTCCCTCACACCCTCCTGCCTCCATTACAATGACTGGCAATCCATTATACTCTCCCTCCCTCACACCCTCCTGCCTCAATACAATGACTGGCAAAAACCATTAAACTCTCCCTCCCTACTCCCTAACCCTCCTACCACAATACAATGACTAGCAGAACCAGTAGCTACTCTCCTCTCTCCACTCCCTACACCCTCCTCCTCAATACAATGACCCCAGCAGAACCATTCCTCTCCCTCCCCTCCCTCCCTCACACCCTCTGCCCCTCAATACAATGACTGTGCGAACCAAGCCCTTCTCTTCCTCTCTCCCTTCCTCCCACCTCCAACCTCAATACAATGACTGGCAGAACCATTAGCCCTACTCTCCCTCTCTCCCTCCCTCACACCCTCACTGCCTCAATACAATGACTGGCAGAACCATTAACTTCTCTCCACTCTCTCCCTCCCTCCCACCCTCCTGCCTCAATACAATGACTAGCAGAACCATTACTACTCTCCCTCCCTCCCTCTCCCTCACACCCTCCTGCCTCAATACAATGACTGCCAGAACCATTACCTCCTCTACCTCCACTCCCTCTCTCCCTCCCACCCTCCTGCCTCAGCTATACAATGACTTGAGACCATTAGCTACTCTCCCTTCCTCCCTCCCTCCCACCCCTCCTGCCTCAATACAATGACTGGCAGAACCGTACTTCTCTCCCTCCCTCCCTCTCTCACACCCTCCTGCCTCAAGCACTGACTGGCCAGAGCCATACTTCTCTCCCTCTCTCCCTCCCTCCCACCCTCCTGCCTCAATACAATATTTGGCAGAACCATTAACTACTCCCTCCCTCCCTCTCTCCCTACACCCTCCTGCCTCAATACAACTGACTGGCAGAACCATTAACCACTCCCTCCCTCCCTCCCTCCCTCACACCCCTCCCTGCCCTCAAACACTGACTGGCAGAACCATTAGACTCTCACCCTCCCACTCCCTTTCACCCTCCTGCCTCAATACAATGACGGCAGAACCATTAGCTACTCTCCCTCCCTCCCTCACACCCCCTGCCTCAATCCAATGACTGCCAGAACCCGTGGCTACTCTCCCCTCCCTCCCTCCCTCCCTCACACCCTCCTGCCTCAATACAATGACTGGCGGGAGACCATTAGCTACTCTCCCTCCCTCCCTCCCTCACCCTCCTGCCTCAATACAATGACTGGCCAGAACTAGGGAAGCCTACTCTCCCTCCCTCCCTCCCTCCCACCCTCCTGCCTCAGTACAACTGACTGGCAGAACCGTTAGCTACTCTCCTCCCTCCCTCCTACACCCTCCTGCCTCAATACAGTGAGGCAGAACCATTAGCTACTCTCCCTCCTCATCCTCCCACCCTCCCTGCCTCAGTACAATGACTGGCAGAACCGGCCCACTACTCTCCCTCCCTCCCTGCACACCCTCCTGCCTCAATACAATGACTGTGGGCAGAAACACACTCTCCTCTCCCTCCCTCACACCCTCCTGCCTCAATACAATGACTGGCAGAACCATTAACTACTCTCCCTCTCTCACTCCCTCACACCCTCCTGCCTCAATACAATGACTGGCAGAACCATTAACTACTCTCCTCTCCCTCCCTCACACCCTCCTGCCTCAATACAATGACTGGCAGAACCATTAACCTACTCTCCCTCCCTCCCTCCCTCACACCCTCCTGCCTCAATACAATGACCCCAGCAGAACCATTAGCCCCTACTCTCCCTCCCTCCCTCTCATCCCTCACACCCTCCTGCCTCAATCCTATTGACTGGCAGAACCATTAGCTACTCTCCCTCTCCCTCCCTCTCTCCCCTCACCCTCCTGCCTCAGCCACAATGACTAGCAGAACCATTAGCTTCCCTCTCCCTCCCACTCCCCTCCCTCCTCCCCACCCTCCTGCACTCAATACAATGACTGGCAGAACCATTAGCTAGGGTTGGGGGCTGGGGGTTAGGAGTTTGAGGGTACTTGGGTTTAGGGAGCTGGGGGTTGGGGAGCTGGGGTTGGAGTTAGGGTACTTGGGTTTTTAGGGGCTAGGGGTTGGGGGCTGGGGTTAGGGAGCTGGGGGTTGGAGTTGGGAGTATGGTTTGGGGGCTGGGGTTAGAGGGCTAGGGTGGGTGGGAGTTAGGTGGGGTTGGGGGCTAGGGTTGGGGGTGGGCGGGGTGGGGCTGGGGGTGGGGCTGCTGGTTGGGGGCGGTGGTTGGGGTTTCGGGGCTGGGGTTAGGGGCTAGGGGTTAGCTGCGGTGTTTCTGTCAGTGTTTGATTAGTCGGGGGTCATCAGGGTCAGATCCTCACCCTCATATGTTGTGTTCCTGAGCTACGCCTGCACCATCCCAAGCTCCACCCCCAGACGCCTGCTACAGCGGGGCCACAGCCAATGAAAAGAGCAGAAAAAGGGACAGCGAATGAAAACCGCCTAAAAAGAAGCACAGGGAGAGCTGACCAATGAAAAAGACAGAGTGCTGTGTGCCGGCTCCGATTCTCTCGCTGGGCTCCCTGGAGAGGTGTGATTGAAGATGACCAGGCCTCGTTTGGTTCATAACCGGGGACCCGGCCACCCCTGTTCCCCAGCATCAGACAGCCCTATCCCTGGGGCACCCACGCTGCACTCAGCCCTTCCTCACGAGGAACGGGCTTACGTTAATCAATCAATAACCCATCCATCAATCCATCCATCCATCAAATCAATCAGTAGTCCATTTCTGCCCGATGTTACTACCAGACCTGAGACTTCAGGAGGGGTGTTAATCAGCATGAACACTGTTACATTTGAACACGGGGTGGAGGTGTTAATCAGCTGATACTGCAGCTTGCATTAGATACACATGGTGGAGGGGTGTTAATCAGCTGATACATTGGTGGAGGGTGTTAATCAGCTGATACACTGTGTTACATTAGATACACTGGGGAGGGGTGTTAGTGGGTGATACACTGGTGGAGGGGGTGTTAATCAGCCCTGATACACTGGGGGAGGGTATTATTCACTTCAAATACATGGCGGAGAAATTGTTTATCAGCTGATACACTGTTACATTAGATACACTGGTGGAGGGTGTTAATCAACTGATACACTGGTGGAGGGAATTATTGTCCGTGATTACTGTTAGGAAGTGTGTAATCAAACTGTTGGCTGTTTACATTAAGAGACACTTGGGGAGAGGTGTTAATCTTTAATGCCCATTGAATGCACTGGTGGAGAATTAATTTGCTTTGATACACTGTTACATTAGATACACTGGTGGAGGGTGTTAATCCCAGCTGATACACTGGTGGAGAATTTTCAATCAACTATTTTTTTCTTACAAACAAAGATTTGCTGATGGAAATTGTTCAATCTGACGATGCACTCAATGCATTAGAGACGCATGGGAAATTGTTAGTAACTGACCAATATTTTGTTTGAGGAACCCAGGTGGATGGGTGTTAATCAACTGTTTTTTTGTTGCATTGCAAGTTGTTCTTTTGTAGTGGAGGGTGTTAATCAGCTGATATTTTTGCTGGTGGAGAAGTGGTTAAATATTTAATGCACTCTTTCAGTAGAGACACTGGTGGAGAATTGTTAATCAACTGATACATTATTGCATTTGAAATGCACTGAGAAGGGGGTGGTCAACTGATGCACTGTTGCATTATGGATACACTTGGGGAGGGTGTTAATCCCAGCTGATACATTGTTGCATTAGATACACTTGGGGGAGGGTGTTAATCATTGTTTTTCCATTGCATTAGATACACTGGGGGGGGTGTTTCAGCAGGTGCACTGCTTCACATTGATCTGCTGGGGAGGGGGTGTTAATCAACTGATACACTGTTACATTAGATACACTGGTGGAGGGTGTTAATCAGCTGATACACTGGTGGAGGGTGTAATCAAAGCTGATACTGTTACATTAGATACACTTGGGGAGGGGTGTTAATCCTTTGATACACTGTTACATTAGATACACTTGAGGAGGGTGTTAATCAGCTTACATTTACACTGGTGGAGGTGTGTCAGCGTACTGATACACTGTTACATTAGATACACTGGTGGAGGGTGTTAATCAGCTGATATACACTGTGTACCATTAGATGCACTGGGGAGAAGTTGGCTTAATCTAAAGCTAATTATACAGTGAAGTCATTAATTGTTAATTCACTGTTACCATTTAGATACACTGGTGGAGGGTCCTCACTGATTACAACGTCAGTTGTCAGAGCCACCTTTACCGATCACTGCACCTGTACAGCCCATCTGAAATTAGCCCCATCCAACTATCTATCCCCCATATTGTTATTATTTGCTCATTTGCACCCCAGATATCTCTATTTTTGCAATCATCTTCTGGCACATCTATCACTCCAGTTAGTTTAAATTGTAATTATTGCACTGGGCATTATTGCCTTACCTTTATCATAACTTGCACATTTGCAACACTGTATATATATTTTCGTTGTATTTTTGACTTTATATGTTTTGTTTTACCCCATGTAACTTCTGTGTTGTTGTTGTTTTAATCGCACTGCTTTGCTTTATTCTCCGGCCAGGTCGCAGTTGTAAATGAGAACTTGTTCTACAACTGTCAATACCTGGTTAAATAAAAGGTTAATTTTAAAAGTTTAAAAAAATAAAGAAATAAAGGTACATAAAATGCGGTTCGTTTGTAAAAAAAAGCAATGAAGGAATTCAGATCATCCACATATTAGTAACCCGTGTGTTTGTAACAATAGACCCATTATAAACAGATCTTATAGAAAAAAAAGACTCGCTTTGCTTTCCTCTCCTGACTCCCGGATGCACTCGACATCGCGCCGTCTGCTGATGAGCGGGCGGAAATATTTGTTTTGCCGCTCAGTCTCGGTAAACACAACAAAATACAGCGTTTGAAACCTCGCAGAAACACAACACTGAACACTGATAAAATTGTACCAGTTTGTGTTCGTAGGTAACCGCTGTGTATCCCGTTCGTTGATTTTGCAGCTTGTAACGTCTCAACCTGTTCCTTCCAGGCCCGGCCTACTGAGTCTGATGGACAGATTCGGCTCGGCCAATGACAGACCAGGATTCCGACGAAAACTTCACCCAGCCGACGTGCTGTTCTTAGGGGAGACGTCATCATTCGTCTACATCGATTTGAATTCGTGCAGGAGATGTTTCCTAGATTCTGATTCTGAATAGTTATTACATTTTAAAAAAAACTATTTTGCCATGTGTTTGGTCGGGTGTGTTACAACCGGTCTTTGTGAAAGCTGAAGCGTCTACAAGTTATCCGATTTGTGGCGCTAATGGGGGTTAATGCAAAAAATACGCATTGTAGAGATAAAAAATTACTCCGCACATACGACTATCTCTACACCTTTAATGTAGTCCAACGTTTCGGTCCGAAAGCTTTTCAAGACCTTTTTCATATTTTTATTTTTTGGGGAAAAGTCTACAGGTGACAAAAGCCTTAGCCCTCAGCGCGGAGTAACAGACCAGAGAGCATGCTCCTGGGTTCGGTCACCAGAGGTCACTGCTGTCTCTGTTTACCAGACAGAACCGTCGAGTCTTACACATGGGGATCTGAAGCAGTGCCCAGAACAGATAGAACTGGGGAGACAGAGAGGGACAGGGCTGAACACTATTTAGCCTACCCGCATAATAAACACTATCTCTACATTATGAGGTTAAATATCTAAGGGAAGGACATCTAAGGGAAGTCTCGAGGTTTTGCTCTCGCTTTGAGGTAGAGTATCTTCATGATAAGCTGTAGACCACACTATCTACCAAGAGAGTTTTCATCTATGTTCTTTCGTAGCTGTCTATTTACCACCACAAACCGATGCTGGCACTAAGACCGCACTCATTAACCGGGAGAATCTGCCATAACCAAACAGGAAAACGCTTGATCCAGACGGCGCTTCCTAGTGGCCGGGACTTTAATGAAGGGGAAACTTAAATCTGTTTTACCTCATTTCTACCAGACATCTCATCGGCTGGTAAGTCGCCATGCTCTGTACAAGAGCTACATGGGACTACCAGCATGTTAAATGTGCAACCAGAAAAAACTAGACCACCTTTACTCCCACACACAGAGACGATACAAAGCTCTCCCTCGCTCCTCCATTTGGAGAATCTGCTATGTGTAATTTCTATCCTTCCTGACTCCTGCTTACAAGCAGAAACAAGCAGGAAACAATACCAGTGATTAGGTCAATGAAAAAGTGGTCAGATGAAGCCAGATGCTAAGCTACAGGGACTGTTTTGCTAGCTACAGGACTGCAGGAATATGTTCTCGTGGGATTCTTCTGATAGCATTGAGGAGTACATCACCTCAGTAACCCGGCCATCAATAATAATAATAATAAATGCCTTACGAACAGACGCCTTTACTCCAAAGTGACTCTACAGTCATGTGTGTGCATACATTTTTACACTGGGTTGGTCCCGGACCCACTACTTCCTGGCATTAAAAGCGCCATGCTTTACCAATTGAGCTACAGAGTGACCACACAATAAGTGCATCGGTTGATGTCGAGCCCACAGTGACTGTACGTACATACCCCAAACCAGAAGCCATGATTACAGGAACATCCGCACTGAGCTAAAGGGTAGAGCTGCTTCAAGGAGCGGGACTCTAACCCAGAAGCTTTTAAGAAATCCCGCTATGCTCCTCCAATAACCATCAAACAGGCAAAGAGTCAGATACAGGAAGATAAGATTGAATCATAATACACTGGCTCTGACGCTCGTCCCGGATGTGGGAGGGCTTGGGAAACTATTACAGACTACAAAGGAGCACAGCCGCTGAAGCTGCCCAGTGACACAAGCCTACCAAGACGAAGCTAAATTACTTCCTATGCTCTCTTCGGGGCAAGCAACACTGAAACATGCATCAGAAGACGGGGCTGTTCCGGGACGGCTGTGTGATCACACTCTCCGTAGCCGATGTGAGTAAGACCTTTAAACAGGTCCAACATTCACAAGGCCGCAGGGCCAGACGTTACCAGGATGTGTACGAGCATGTGCTGACCAACTGGCAAGTGTCTTTTACTGATATTTTCAACCTCTCCCTGTCTAAGTGTGTAATATCAACATGTTTCAAGCAGCATCATAGTTCCCCTTGCCCAAGAACACTAAGATAACCTGCCTAAATGACTACCGACCCATAGCACTCACGTCTGCTAGCCATGAAGTGCTTTGAAAGGCTGGTCATGGCTCCATCACCCATTATCCCAGAAACCCTAGACCCACTCCAATTTGCATACCGCCCCAACAGATCCACAGATGATGCAATCTTGTGCGCTCCACACTGCCCTTTCACACCTGGACGAAAGGAACCTGAGAATGCTATTCATTGACTACAGCTCTGCGTTCAACACCATAGTGCCCTCAAAGCTCATCACTAAGCTAAGGACCCTGGGACCTAAGCACACCTCCCTCTGCAAATGGATCCTGGACTTCTGGACGGGCCGCCCCCAGGTGGTAAGGGTAGGTGACAACACATCCTCGCCTGTTATAGCCTCCCTACTGTTATTTTTACTGCTGCTCTTTAATTATTTGTTTCTTTTAATTCGTATATTTAATATTGTATTTTTGTGTGTATTTTTTTGTGTGTATTCTTTTATTAAAACTGCATTGTTAGTTAGGCTTGTAAGTAAGCATTTCAATGGGTAAGGTCTACACCTGTTGTATTCGCGCATGTGACAAATGGAATAAAATGTGATTTGTGTTATTAACCATGGGGGATTAGCGTTGGAGGAATTCAGGGACCTCTAGACCAACTAGGCCTGTTGCTCTGTTTGTTGCGTCACCCTCCTGCTTAATGTTGTCTCTCTCATTATGGTACAAGCTGTGCTGGCGTGTGTACGAGTGGGGGGTGTGTGTTTAGTGTATGGTACGAGTGGGGTGTGTGTGTGTGTTGTGTGTGTATGAGTGAGGGGTGTGTGTGTGTTGTGAGTGTATGAGTGAGGGGTGTGTGTGTGTTGTGTGTGTATGTTAGTGAGGGGGTGTGTGTGTGTTGTGTGTGTATGAGTGAGGGGTTGTGTGTGTGTTGTGTGTGTATGAGTGAGGGGGTGTGTGTGTTGTGTGTGTATGAGTGAGGGTGTGTGTGTGTTGTGTGTGTGAGTGAGGGGGTGTGTGTGTTGTGTGTGTATGAGTGAGGGTGTGTGTGTGTGTGTGTGTGTAGTGAGTGAGGGGGTGTGTGTGTGTTGTGTGTGTATGAGTGAGGTGTGTGTGTGTGTTGTGTGTGTATGAGTGAGGGGTGTGTGTGTTGTGAGTGTGTCACCTCTGTGTTGTGTACAGACACTGAGAGTGAAATCTATCAGAGACTGGGCCTTCCTACCCACTAATCTATCAGAGACTGGACCTTCCTACCCACTAATCTATCAGAGACTGGGCCTTCCTACCCACTAATCTATCAGAGAATGGGCCTTCCTACCACTAATCTATCAGAGACTGGGCCTTCCACCACTAATCCCTAACAGAGACTGGGCCTTCCTACCCTCTAATCTATCAGAGACTGGGCCTTCCTACCCACTATCAGAGACTGGGCCTTCCTACCTCTAATCTATCAGAGACTGGGCCTTCCTACCCACTAATCTATCAGAGACTGGGCCTTCCTACCCTCTAATCTAACAGAGACTGGGCCTTCCTACCCACTATCAGAGACTGGGCCTTCCTACCCTCTAATCTATCAGAGACTGGGCCTTCCTACCCACTATCAGAGACTGGGTCTTCCTACCCTCTAATCTATCAGAGACTGGGCCTTCCTACCCACTAATCTATCAGAGACTGGGCCTTCCTGACCCTCTAATCTAACAGAGACTGGGCCTTCCTACCCACTATCAGAGGACTGGGCCTTCCTACCCTCTAATCTATCAGAGACTGGGCCTTCCTACCCACTATCAGAGACTGGGCCTTCCTACCCACTATCAGAGACTGGGCCTTCCTACCCACTATCAGAGACTGGGCCTTCCTACCCACTAATCTAACAGAGACTGGGCCTTCCTACCCTCTAATCTATCAGAGACTGGGCCTTCCACCCACTAATCTAACAGAGACTGGGCCTTCCTACCCACTAATCTAACAGAGACTGGGCCTTCTACCCACTAATCTATCAGAGATCTGGGCCTTCTACCCACTAATCTAACAGAGACTGGGCCTTCCTACCCTCTAATCTATCAGAGAATGGGCCTTCCTACCCACTAATCTATCAGAGACTGGGCCTTCCTACCCACTAATCTATCAGAGACTGGGCCTTTACCCACTAATCTATCAGAGAATGGGCCTTCCTACCACTAATCTATCAGAGACTGGCTCCTGCCCACTAATCTAACAGAGACTGGGCCTTCCACCCTCTAATCTATCAGAGACTGGGCCTTCCTACCCACTATCAGAGACTGGGCCTTCCTACCCTCTAATCTATCAGAGACTGGGCCTTCCTACCCACTAATCTATCAGAGACTGGGCCTTCCTACCCTCTAATCTAACAGGAGACTGGGCCTTCCTACCCACTATCAGAGACTGGGCCTTCCTACCCTCTAATCTATCAGAGACTGGGCCTTCCTACCCACTATCAGAGACTGGGCCTTCCTACCCTCTAACTATCAGAGACTGGGCCTTCCTACCCACTAATCTATCAGAGACTGGGCCTTCCTACCCTCTAATCTAACAGAGACTGGGCCTTCCTACCCACTATCAGAGACTGGGCCTTCCTACCCTCTAATCTATCAGAGACTGGGCCTTCCTACCCACTATCAGAGACTGGGCCTTCCTACCCACTATCAGAGACTGGGCCTTCCTACCCACTATCAGAGACTGGGCCTTCACCACTAATCTAACAGAGAATGGGCCTTCCTACCCACTAATCTAACAGAGACTGGGCCTTCCTACCTCTAATCTATCAGAGACTGGGCCTTCCTACCCACTAATCTAATAGAGACTGGGCCTTCCTACCCACTAATCTAACAGAGACTGGGCCTTCCTACCCACTAATCTATCAGAGACTGGGCCTTCCTACCACTAATCTAACAGAGACTGGGCCTTCCTACCCCTCTAATCTATCAGAGAATGGGCCTTCCTACCACTAATCTATCAGAGACTGGGCCTTCCTACCCACTAATCTACTCAGAGACTGGGCCTTCCTACCCACTAATCTATCAGAGAATGGGCCTTCCTACCCACTAATCTATCAGAGACTGGGCCTTCCTACCCACTAATCTAACAGAGACTGGGCCTTCCTACCCTCTAATCTATCAGAGACTGGGCCTTCCTACCCACTATCAGAGACTGGGCCTTCCCACCCTCTAATCTATCAGAGACTGGGCCTTCCTACCCACTAATCTATCAGAGACTGGGCCTTCTACCCTCTAATCTAACAGAGACTGGGCCTTCCTACCCACTATCAGAGACTGGGCCTTCCTACCCTCTAATCTATCAGAGACTGGGCCTTCCTACCCACTATCAGAGACTGGGCCTTCCTTCCCTCTAATCTATCAGAGACTGGGCCTTCCTACCCACTAATCTATCAGAGACTGGGCCTTCCTACCCTCTAATCTAACAGAGACTGGGCCTTCCTACCCACTATCAGAGACTGGGCCTTCCTACCCTCTAATCTATCAGAGACTGGGCCTTCCTACCCACTATCAGAGACTGGGCCTTCCTACCCACTATCAGAGACTGGGCCTTCCTACCACTATCAGAGACTGGGCCTTCCTACCCACTAATCTAACAGAGAATGGGCCTTCTACCACTAATCTAACAGAGACTGGGCCTTCCTACCCTCTAATCTATCAGAGACTGGGCCTTCCTACCCACTAATCTAAGAGAGACTGGGCCTTCCTACCCACTAATCTAACAGAGACTGGGCCTTCTACCACTAATCTATCAGAGACTGGGCCTTCCTACCCACTAATCTAACAGAGACTGGGCCTTCCTACCCTCTAATCTATCAGAGAATGGGCCTTCCTACTACCACTAATCTATCAGAGACTGGGCCTTCCTACCCACTAATCTAACAGAGACTGGGCCTTCCTACCCTCTAATCTATCAGAGAATGGGCCTTCCTACCCACTAATCTAAGTCAGAGACTGGGCCTTCTACCCACTAATCTAACAGAGACTGGGCCTTCCTACCCTCTAATCTATCAGAGACTGGACCTTCCTACCCACTAATCTATCAGAGACTGGACCTTCTACCCACTATCAGAGACTGGGCCTTCCACCCACTAATCTATCAGAGACTGGGCCTTCCTACCCACTAATCTATCAGAGACTGGACCTTCCTACCCACTATCAGAGACTGGGCCTTCCTACCCACTAATCTATCAGGAGACTGGGGCTTCCTACCCTCTAACAGAGACTGGGCCTTCCTACCCGCTAATCTATCAGAGAATGGGCCTTCCTACCCTCTATCAGAGAATGGGCCTTCCTACCCGCTAATCTATCAGAGAATGGGCCTTCTACCCTCTAATCTATCAGAGACTGGACCTTCCTACCCACTAATCTAACAGAGACTGGGCCTTCCCTACCCACTAATCTAACAGAGACTGGGCCTTCCTACCCACTAATCTAACAGAGACTGGGCCTTCCTACCCACTTAATCTATCAGAGACTGGGCTTCCACTCTAACAGAGACTGGGCCTTCCTACCCACTAATCTATCAGAGACTGGGGCTTCCTACCCTCTAACAGAGACTGGGCCTTCCTACCCGCTAATCTATCAGAGAATGGGCCTTCCTACCCTCTATCAGAGAATGGGCCTTCCTACCGCTAATCTATCAGAGAATGGGCCTTCCTACCCTCTAATCTATCAGAGACTGGACCTTCCACCCACTAATCTAACAGAGACTGGGCCTTCCTACCCACTAATCTAACAGAGACTGGGCCTTCCTACCCTCTAATCTATCAGAGACTGGACCTTCCTACCCACTAATCTATCAGAGACTGGGCCTTCCTACCCACTAATCTAACAGAGAATGGGCCTTCCTACCCTCTAATCTATCAGAGACTGGGCCTTCCTACCCTCTAATCTAACAGAGAATGGGCCTTCCTACCCACTAATCTAACAGAGACTGGGCCTTCTACCCACTAATCTAACAGAGAATGGGCCTTCCTACCCACTAATCTAACAGAGACTGGGCCTTCCTACCCTCTAATCTAACAGAGACTGGGCCTTCCCTACCCTCTAATCTATCAGAGACTGGGCCTTCCTACCCTCTAATCTATCAGAGACTGGGCCTTCCTACCCACTAATCTATCAGAGACTGGGCCTTCCTACCCACTAATCTATCAGAGAATGGGCCTTCCTACCCACTAATCTAACAGAGACTGGGCCTTCCTACCCACTAATCTATCAGAGACTGGGCCTTCCTACCCACTAATCTAACAGAGACTGGGCCCCTACCCACTAATCTAACAGAGACTGGGCCTTCCTACCCACTAATCTATCAGAGAATGGGCCTTCCACCCACTAATCTATCAGAGACTGGGCCTTCCTACCCACTAATCTATCAGAGACTGGGCCTTCCTACCCACTAATCTAACAGAGACTGGACCTTCCTACCCTCTAATCTATCAGAGAATGGGCCTTCCTACCCACTAATCTATCAGAGACTGGGGCTTCTACCCTCTAATCTAACAGAGACTGGGCCTTCCTACCACTAATCTATCAGAGATTGGGCCTTCCTACCCACTAATCCCAACAGAGACTGGGCCTTCCCTACCACTATTACTATCAGAGACTGGGCCTTCTACCCACTAATCTAACAGAGACTGGGCCTTCCTACCCACTAATCTATCAGAGACTGGGGCTTCCTACCCTCTAACAGAGACTGGGCCTTCCTACCCGCTAATCTATCAGAGAATGGGCCTTCCTACCCTCTATCAGAGAATGGGCCTTCCTACCCGCTAATCTATCAGAGAATGGGCCTTCCTACCCTCTAATCTATCAGAGACTGGACCTTCCTACCACTAATCTAACAGAGACTGGGCCTTCCTACCACTAATCTAACAGAGACTGGGCCTTCCTACCCTCCTAATCTATCAGAGACTGGACCTTCCTACCCACTAATCTATCAGAGACTGGGCCTTCCTACCCTCTAATCTATCAGAGACTGGACCTTCCTACCCACTAATCTATCAGAGACTGGGCCTTCCTACCCACTAATCTAACAGAGAATGGGCCTTCCTACCCTCTAATCTATCAGAGACTGGGCCTTCCTACCCTCTAATCCTAACAGAGAATGGGCCTTCCTACCACTAATCTAACAGAGACTGGGCCTCCTCCACTAATCTAACAGAGAATGGGCCTTCCTACCACTAATCTAACAGAGACTGGGCCTTCCTACCCTCTAATCTAACAGAGACTGGGCCTTCCTACCCTCTAATCTATCAGAGACTGGGCCTTCCTACCCTCTAATCTATCAGAGACTGGGCCTTCCCTACCCACTAATCTATCAGAGACTGGGCCTTCCTACCCACTAATCTATCAGAGAATGGGCCTTCCTACCCACTAATCTAACAGAGACTGGGCCTCCTACCACTAATCTATCAGAGACTGGGCCTTCCTACCCACTAATCTAACAGAGACTGGGCCTTCTACCCACTAATCTAACAGAGACTGGGCCTTCACCACTAATCTATCAGAGAATGGGCCTTCCTACCCACTAATCTATCAGAGACTGGGCCTTCACCCCACTAATCTATCAGAGACTGGGCCTTCCTATCCACTAATCCCTAACAGAGACTGGACCTTCCTACCCTCTAATCTATCAGAGAATGGGCCTTCCTACCACTAATCTATCAGAGACTGGGGCTTCCTACCCTCTAATCTAACAGAGACTGTGCCCTTCCTACCCACTAATCTATCAGAGACTGGGCCTTCCTACCCACTAATCTAACAGAGACTGGGCCTTCCCTACCCACTAATCTATCAGAGACTGGGCCTTCCTACCCACTAATCTAACAGAGACTGGGCCTTCTACCACTAATCTATCAGAGACTGGGGGCTTCCTACCCTCTAACAGAGACTGGGCCTTCCTACCCGCTAATCTATCAGAGAATGGGCCTTCCTACCCTCTATCAGAGAATGGGCCTTCCTACCCGCTAATCTATCAGAGAATGGGCCTTTCCTACCCTCTAATCTATCAGAGACTGGACCTTCCTACCCACTAATCTAACAGAGACTGGGCCTTCTACCCACTAATCTAACAGAGACTGGGCCTTCCTACCCTCTAATCTATCAGAGACTGGACCTTCCTACCCACTAATCTATCAGAGACTGGGCCTTCCTACCCTCTAATCTATCAGAGACTGGACCTTCCTACCCACTAATCTATCAGGAGACTGGGCCTTCCTACCCACTAATCTAACAGAGAATGGGCCTTCCTACCCTCTAATCTATCAGAGACTGGGCCTTCCTACCCTCTAATCTAACAGAGAATGGGCCTTCCTACCCACTAATCTAACAGAGACTGGGCCTTCCTACCCACTAATCTAACAGAGAATGGGCCTTCCTACCCACTAATCTAACAGAGACTGGGCCTTCCTACCCTCTAATCTAACAGAGACTGGGCCTTCCTACCCTCTAATCTATCAGAGACAAGCCTTCCTACCCTCTAATCTATCAGAGACTGGGCCTTCCTACCCACTAATCTATCAGAGACTGGGCCTTCCTACCCACTAATCTATCAGAGAATGGGCCTTCCCTACCACTAATCTAACAGAGACTGGGCCTTCCTACCCACTAATCTATCAGAGACTGGGCCTTCTCACTCACTAATCTAACAGAGACTGGGCCTTCCTACCCACTAATCTAACAGAGACTGGGCCTTCCTACCCACTAATCTATCAGAGAATGGGCCTTCCTACCCACTAATCTATCAGAGACTGGGCCTTCCTACCCACTAATCTATCAGAGACTGGGCCTTCCTACCCACTAATCTAACAGAGACTGGACCTTCCTACCCTCTAATCTATCAGAGAATGGGCCTTCCTACCCACTAATCTATCAGAGACGGGGCTTCTACCCTCTAATCTAACAGAGACTGGGCCTTCCCTACCCACTAATCTATAAGAGACTGGGCCTTCCTACCCACTAATCTAACAGAGACTGGGCCTTCCTACCCACTAATCTATCAGAGACTGGGCCTTCCTACCCACTAATCTATCAGAGACTGGGCCTTCCTACCCTCTAATCTATCAGAGACTGGGCCTTCCTACCCTCTAATCTATCAGAGACTGGGCCTTCCTACCTCTCTAATCTATCAGAGACTGGGCCTTTCTACCCACTAATCTAACAAGACCGGGCCTTCCTACCCACTAATCTAACAGAGACTGGGCCTTCCTACCCACTAATCTAACAGAGACTGGGCCTTCCTACCCACTAATCTATCAGAGACTGGGCCTTCCCTACCCACTAATCTATCAGAGAATGGGCCTTCCTACCCACTAATCTAACAGAGACTGGGCCTTCCTACCCACTAATCTATCAGAGAATGGGCCTTCCTACCCACTAATCTATCAGAGAATGGGCCTTCCTACCCACTAATCTATCAGAGACTGGGCCTTCCTACCCACTAATCTATCAGAGAATGGGCCTTCCTACCCACTAATCTATCAGAGAATGGGCCTTCCTACCCACTAATCTATCAGAGAATGGGCCTTCCTACCCACTAATCTATCAGAGAATGGGCCTTCCTACCCACTAATCTATCAGAGAATGGGCCTTCCTACCCACTAATCTATCAGAGAATGGGCCTTCCTACCCACTAATCCAACAGAGAATGGGCCTTCCTACCCACTAATCTATCAGAGACTGGGCCTTCCTACCCACTAATCTATCAGAGAATGGGCCTTCCTACCCACTAATCTATCAGAGAATGGGCCTTCCTACCACTAATCTATCAGAGACTGGACCTTCCTACCACTAATCTATCAGAGACTGGGCCTTCTTACCCACTAATCTATGAGAGACTGGGCCTTCCTACCACTAATCTATCAGAGATGGGCCTTCCTACCCACTAATCTATCAGAGAATGGGCCTTCCTACCCACTAATCTATCAGAGAATGGGCCTTCCTACCCACTAATCTATCAGAGAATGGGCCTTCACCCACTAATCTATCAGAGAATGGGCCTTCCTACCCACTAATCTAACAGAGAATGGGCCTTCCTACCCACTAATCTATCAGAGACTGGGCCTTCCTACCCACTAATCTATCAGAGAATGGGCCTTCCTACCCACTAATCTATCAGAGAATGGGCCTTCCTACCCACTAATCTATCAGAGACTGGACCTTCCTACCCACTAATCTATCAGAGACTGGGCCTTCCTACCCACTAATCTATCAGAGACTGGGCCTTCCTACCACTAATCTATCAGAGAATGGGCCTTCCTACCCACTAATCTATCAGAGAATGGGCCTTCCTACCCACTAATCTATCAGAGAATGGGCCTTCCTACCCACTAATCTATCAGAGAATGGGCCTTCCTACCCACTAATCTATCAGAGAATGGGCCTTCCTACCCACTAATCTATCAGAGACTGGGCCTTCCTACCCACTAATCTAACAGAGAATGGGCCTTCCTACCCTCTAATCTATCAGAGACTGGGCCTTCTTACCCTCTAATCTAACAGAGAATGGGCCTTCCTACCCACTAATCTAACAGAGACTGGGCCTTCCTACCCACTAATCTAACAGAGAATGGGCCTTCCTACCCACTAATCTAACAGAGACTGGGCCTTCCTACCCTCTAATCTAACAGAGACTGGGCCTTCCTACCCTCTAATCTATCAGAGACTGGGCCTTCCTACCCTCTAATCTATCAGAGACTGGGCCTTCCTACCCACTAATCTATCAGAGACTGGGCCTTCCTACCCACTAATCTATCAGAGAATGGGCCTTCCTACCACTAATCTAACAGAGACTGGGCCTTCCTACCCACTAATCTATCAGAGACTGGGCCTTCCTACCCACTAATCTAACAGAGACTGGGCCTTCCTACCACTAATCTAACAGAGACTGGGCCTTCCTACCACTAATCTATCAGAGACTGGGCCTTCCTACCCACTAATCTAACAGAGACTGGACCTTCCTACCCTCTAATCTATCAGAGAATGGGCCTTCCTACCCACTAATCTATCAGAGACTGGGGCTTCCTACCCTCTAATCTAACAGAGACTGGGCCTTCCTACCCACTAATCTATAAGAGACTGGGCCTTCCTACCACTAATCTAACAGAGACTGGGCCTTCCTACCCACTAATCTATCAGAGACTGGGCCTTCCTACCCACTAATCTATCAGAGACTGGGCCTTCCTACCCTCTAATCTATCAGAGACTGGGCCTTCCTACCCTCTAATCTATCAGAGACTGGGCCTTCCTACCCTCTAATCTATCAGAGACTGGGCCTTCCTACCCACTAATCTAACAGAGACTGGGCCTTCCTACCCACTAATCTAACAGAGACTGGGCCTTCCTACCCACTAATCTAACAGAGACTGGGCCTTCCTACCCACTAATCCTCAACAGAGACTGGGCCTTCCTACCCACTAATCTATCAGAGAATGGGCCTTCATACCCACTATCTAACAGAGACTGGGCCTTCCTACCCACTAATCTATCAGAGAATGGGCCTTCCTACCCACTAATCTATCAGAGAATGGGCCTTCCTACCCACTAATCTATCAGAGACTGGGCCTTCCTACCACTAATCTATCAGAGAATGGGCCTTCCTACCCACTAATCTATCAGAGAATGGGCCTTCCTACCCACTAATCTATCCAGAGAATGGGCCTTCCTACCCACTAATCTATCAGAGAATGGGCCTTCCTACCCACTAATCTATCAGAGAATGGGCCTTCCTACCCACTAATCTATCAGAGAATGGGCCTTCCTACCCACTAATCCTAACAGAGAATGGGCCTTCCCTAACCACTAATCTATCAGAGACTGGGCCTTCCTACCCACTAATCTATCAGAGAATGGGCCTTCCTACCCACTAATCTATCAGAGAATGGGCCTTCCTACCCACTAATCTATCAGAGACTGGACCTTCCTACCCACTAATCTATCAGAGACTGGGCCTTCCTACCCACTAATCTATCAGAGACTGGGCCTTCCTACCCACTAATCTATCAGAGAATGGGCCTTCCTACCCACTAATCTAACAGAGACTGGGCCTTCCTACCCACTAATCTATCAGAGACTGGGGCCTTCCTACCCACTAATCTAACAGAGACTGGGCCTTCCTACCACTAATCCTAACAGAGACTGGGCCTTCCTACCCACTAATCTATCAGAGAATGGGCCTTCCTACCCACTAATCTATCAGAGACTGGGCCTTCCTACTCACTAATCTATCAGAGACTGGGCCTTCCTACCCACTAATCTAACAGAGACTGGACCTTCCTACCCTCTAATCTATCAGAGAATGGGCCTTCCCTACCCACTAATCTATCAGAGACTGGGGTTCCTACCTCTAATCTAACAGAGACTGGGCCTTCCTACCCACTAATCTATCAGAGATTGGGCCTTCCTACCCACTAATCTAACAGAGACTGGGCCTTCCTACCCACTAATCTATCAGAGACTGGGCCTTCCTACCCACTAATCTAACAGAGACTGGGCCTTCCTACCCACTAATCTATCAGAGACTGGGGCTTCCTACCCTCTAACAGAGACTGGGCCTTCCTACCCGCTAATCTATCAGAGAATGGGCCTTCCTACCCTCTATCAGAGAATGGGCCTTCCTACCCGCTAATCTATCAGAGAATGGGCTCTTCCTACCCTCTAATCTATCAGAGACTGGACCTTCCTACCCACTAATCTAACAGAGACTGGGCCTTCCTACCCCACTAATCTAACAGAGACTGGGCCTTCCTACCCTCTAATCTATCAGAGACTGGCCCTTCCTACCCACTAATCTATCAGAGACTGGGCCTTCCTACCCTCTAATCTATCAGAGACTGGACCTTCCTACCCACTAATCTATCAGAGACTGGGCCTTCCTACCCACTAATCTAACAGAGAATGGGCCTTCCTACCCTCTAATCTATCAGAGACTGGGCCTTCCTACCCTCTAATCTAACAGAGAATGGGCCTTCCTACCCACTAATCTAACAGAGACTGGGCCTTCCTACCCACTAATCCTAACAGAGAATGGGCCTTCCTACCCACTAATCTAACAGAGACTGGGCCTTCCTACCCTCTAATCTAACAGAGACTGGGCCTTCCTACCCTCTAATCTATCAGAGACTGGGCCTTCTACCCTCTAATCTATCAGAGACTGGGCCTTCCTACCCACTAATCTATCAGAGACTGGGCCTTCCTACCCACTAATCTATCAGAGAATGGGCCTTCCTACCCACTAATCTAACAGAGACTGGGCCTTCCTACCCACTAATCTATCAGAGACTGGGCCTTCCTACCCACTAATCCAACAGAGACTGGGCCTTCCTACCCACTAATCTAACAGAGACTGGGCCTTCCTACCCACTAATCTATCAGAGAATGGGCCTTCCTACCCACTAATCTATCAGAGACTGGGCCTTCCTACCACTAATCTATCAGAGACTGGGCCTTCCTATCCACTAATCTAACAGAGACTGGACCTTCCTACCCTCTAATCTATCAGAGAATGGGCCTTCCTACCCACTAATCTATCAGAGACTGGGGCTTCTACCTCTAATCTAACAGAGACTGTGCCTTCCTACCCACTAATCTATCCAGAG
Organism: Coregonus clupeaformis; assembly: GCF_020615455.1. NCBI lineage: Eukaryota > Metazoa > Chordata > Actinopteri > Salmoniformes > Salmonidae > Coregonus > Coregonus clupeaformis. The sequence continues at coordinate 22,384 of NW_025536614.1, forward strand.
ACTGGGCCTTCCTACCCACTAATCTAACAGAGACTGGGCCTTCCTACCCACTAATCTATCAGAGACTGGGCCTTCCTACCACTAATCCTAACATAGACTGGGCCTTCCTACCCACTAATCTATCAGAGACTGGGGCTTCCTACCCTCTAACAGAGACTGGGCCTTCCTACCCGCTAATCTATCAGAGAATGGGCCTTCCCTACCCTCTATCAGAGAATGGGCCTTCCTACCCGCTAATCTATCAGAGAATGGGCCTTCCTACCCTCAATCTATCAGAGACTGGACCTTCCTACCCACTAATCTAACAGAGACTGGGCCTTCTACCCACTAATCTAACAGAGACTGGGCCTTCCTACCCTCTAATCTATCAGAGACTGGACCTTCCTACCCACTAATCTATCAGAGACTGGGCCTTCCTACCCTCTAATCTATCAGAGACTGGACCTTCCTACCACTAATCTATCAGAGACTGGGCCTTCCTACCCACTAATCTAACAGAGAATGGGCCTTCCTACCTCTAATCTATCAGAGACTGGGCCTTCCTACCCTCTAATCCAACAGAGAATGGGCCTTCCTACCACTAATCTAACAGAGACTGGGCCTTCCTACCCACTAATCTAACAGAGAATGGGCCTTCCTACCCACTAATCTAACAGAGACTGGGCCTTCCTACCCTCTAATCTAACAGAGACTGGGCCTTCCTACCCTCTAATCTATCAGAGACAAGCCTTCCTACCCTCTAATCTATCAGAGACTGGGCCTTCCTACCCACTAATCTATCAGAGACTGGGCCTTCCTACCCACTAATCTATCAGAGAATGGGCCTTCCTACCCACTAATCTAACAGAGACTGGGCCTTCCTACCCACTAATCTATAGAGACTGGGCTTTCCTACCCCTAATCTAAGAGACTGGGCCTTCCTACCCACTAATCTAACAGAGACTGGGCCTTCCTACCCACTAATCTATCAGAGAATGGGCCTTCCTACCCACTAATCTATCAGAGACTGGGCCTTCCACCCACTAATCTATCAGAGACTGGGCCTTCCTACCCACTAATCTAACAGAGACTGGACCTTCCTACCCTCTAATCTATCAGAGAATGGGCCTTCCTACCCACTAATCTATCAGAGACTCAGGCTTCTACCCTCTAATCTAACAGAGACTGGGCCTTCCTACCCACTAATCTATAAGAGACTGGGCCTTCCTACCCACTAATCTAACAGAGACTGGGCCTTCCTACCACTAATCTATCAGAGACTGGGCCTTCCTACCACTAATCTATCAGAGACTGGGCCTTCCTACCCTCTAATCTATCAGAGACTGGGCCTTCCCTACCCTCTAATCTATCAGAGACTGGGCCTTCCTACCCTCTAATCTATCAGAGACTGGGCCTTCCTACCCACTAATCTAACAGAGACTGGGCCTTCCTACCCACTAATCTAACAGAGACTGGGCCTTCCTACCCACTAATCTAACAGAGACTGGGCCTTCCTACCCCACTAATCTATCAGAGACTGGGCCTTCCTACCCACTAATCTATCAGAGAATGGGCCTTCCTACCCACTAATCTAACAGAGACTGGGCCTTCCTACCCACTAATCTATCAGAGAATGGGCCTTCCTACCCACTAATCTATCAGAGAATGGGCCTTCCTACCCACTAATCTATCAGAGACTGGGCCTTCCTACCCACTAATCTATCAGAGAATGGGCCTTCCTACCCACTAATCTATCAGAGAATGGGCCTTCCTACCCACTAATCTATCAGAGAATGGGCCTTCCTACCCACTAATCTATCAGAGAATGGGCCTTCCTACCCACTAATCTATCAGAGAATGGGCCTTCCTACCCACTAATCTATCAGAGAATGGGCCTACCTACCACTATCTAACAGAGAATGGGCCTTCCTACCCACTAATCTATCAGAGACTGGGCCTTCCTACCCACTAATCTATCAGAGAATGGGCCTTCCTACCACTAATCTATCAGAGAATGGGCCTTCACCACTAATCTATCAGAGACTGGACCTTCCTACCCACTAATCTATCAGAGACTGGGCCTTCTTACCCACTAATCTATCAGAGACTGGGCCTTCCTACCCACTAATCTATCAGAGAATGGGCCTTCCTACCCACTAATCTATCAGAGAATGGGCCTTCCTACCCACTAATCTATCAGAGAATGGGCCTTCCTACCCACTAATCTATCAGAGAATGGGCCTTCCTACCCACTAATCTAACAGAGAATGGGCCTTCCTGCCCACTAATCTAACAGAGAATGAGCCTTCCTACCCACTAATCTATCAGAGACTGGGCCTTCCTACCCACTAATCTATCAGAGAATGGGCCTTCCTACCCACTAATCTATCAGAGAATGGGCCTTCCTACCACTAATCTATCAGAGACTGGACCTTCCTACCCACTAATCTATCAGAGACTGGGCCTTCCTACCCACTAATCTGTCAGAGACTGAGTCCTTCCTACCCACTAATCTATCAGAGAATGGGCCTTCCTACCCACTAATCTATCAGAGAATGGGCCTTCCTACCACTAATCTATCAGAGAATGGGCCTTCCTACCCACTAATCTATCAGAGAATGGGCCTTCCTACCCACTAATCTATCAGAGAATGGGCCTTCCCACCCACTAATCTATCAGAGACTGGGCCTTCCTACCCACTAATCTAACAGAGAATGGGCCTTCCTACCCTCTAATCTATCAGAGACTGGGCCTTCCTGCCCTCTAATCTAACAGAGAATGGGCCTTCCTACCCACTAATCTAACAGAGACTGGGCCTTCCTACCCACTAATCTAACAGAGGAATGGGCCTTCCTACCCACTAATCTAACAGAGACTGGGCCTTCCTACCCTCTAATCTATCAGAGACTGGGCCTTCCTACCCTCTAATCTATCAGAGACTGGGCCTTCCTACCCTCCCTAATCTATCAGAGACTGGGCCTTCCTACCCACTAATCTATCAGAGACTGGGCCTTCTACCCACTAATCTATCAGAGAATGGGCCTTCCTACCCACTAATCTAACAGAGACTGGGCCTTCCTACCCACTAATCTATCAGAGACTGGGCCTTCCTACCCACTAATCTAACAGAGACTGGGCCTTCCTACCCACTAATCTAACAGAGACTGGGCCTTCCTACCCACTAATCTATCAGAGACTGGGCCTTCCTACCACTAATCTATCAGAGACTGGGCCTTCCTACCCACTAATCTATCAGAGACTGGGCCTTCCTACCACTAATCCTAACAGAGACTGGACCTTCCTACCCTCTAATCTATCAGAGAATGGGCCTTCCTACCCACTAATCTATCAGAGACTGGGGCTTCCTACCCTCTAATCTAACAGAGACTGGGCCTTCCTACCCACTAATCTATCAGAGACTGGGCCTTCCTACCCACTAATCTAACAGAGACTGGGCCTTCCTACCCACTAATCTATCAGAGACTGGGCCTTCCTACCCACTAATCTATCAGAGACTGGGCCTTCCTACCCTCTAATCTATCAGAGACTGGGCCTTCCTACCCTCTAATCTATCAGAGACTGGGCCTTCCTACCCTCTAATCTATCAGAGACTGGGCCTTCCTACCCACTAATCTAACAGAGACTGGGCCTTCCTACCCACTAATCTAACAGAGACTGGGCCTTCCTACCCACTAATCTAACAGAGACTGGGCCTTCCTACCCACTAATCTAACAGAGACTGGGCCTTCCTACCCACTAATCTGTCAGAGAATGGGCCTTCCTACCCACTAATCTAACAGAGACTGGGCCTTCCTACCCACTAATCTATCAGAGAATGGGCCTTCCTACCCACTAATCTATCAGAGAATGGGCCTTCCTACCCACTAATCTATCAGAGACTGGGCCTTCCTACCCACTAATCTATCAGAGAATGGGCCTTCCTACCCACTAATCTATCAGAGAATGGGCCTTCCTACCCACTAATCTATCAGAGAATGGGCCTTCCTACCCACTAATCTATCAGAGAATGGGCCTTCTACCCACTAATCTATCAGAGAATGGGCCTTCCTACCCACTAATCTATCAGAGAATGGGCCTTCCTACCCACTAATCTAACAGAGAATGGGCCTTCCTACCCCACTAATCTATCAGAGACTGGGCCTTCCTACCCCACTAATCTATCAGAGAATGGGCCTTCCTACCCACTAATCTATCAGAGAATGGGCCTTCCTACCCACTAATCTATCAGAGACTGGACCTTCCTACCCACTAATCTATCAGAGACTGGGCCTTCCTACCCACTAATCTATCAGAGACTGGGCCTTCCCTACCCACTAATCTATCAGAGAATGGGCCTTCCTACCACTAATCTATCAGAGAATGGGCCTTCCTACCCACTAATCTATCGAGAATGGGCCTTCCTACCCATAATCTATCAGAGAATGGGCCTTCCTGCCCACTAATCTATCAGAATGGGCCTTCCTACCCACTAATCTATCAGAGAATGGGCCTTCCTACCCACTAATCTAACAGAGACTGGACCTTCCTACCCACTAATCTATCAGAGACTGGGCCTTCCTACCCACTAATCTATCAGAGACTGGACCTTCCTGCCCTCTAATCTAACAGAGACTGGGGCTTCTACCCACTAATCTAACAGAGACTGGGCCTTCCTACCCACTAATCCTAACAGAGACTGGGCCTTCCTACCCACTAATCTAACAGAGACTGGGCCTTCCTACCCACTAATCTAACAGAGACTGGGCCTTCCTACCACTAATCTATCAGAGACTGGGCCTTCCTACCCACTAATCTATCAGAGAATGGGCCTTCCTACCCACTAATCTAACAGAGACTGGGCCTTCCTACCCACTAATCTATCAGAGAATGGGCCTTCCTACCCACTAATCTATCAGAGAATGGGCCTTCCTACCCACTAATCTATCAGAGACTGGGCCTTCCTACCCACTAATCTATCAGAGAATGGGCCTTCCTACCCACTAATCTATCAGAGAATGGGCCTTCCTACCCACTAATCTATCAGAGAATGGGCCTTCCTACCCACTAATCTATCAGAGAATGGGCCTTCCTACCCACTAATCTATCAGAGAATGGGCCTTCCTACCCACTAATCTATCAGAGAATGGGCCTTCCTACCCACTAATCTAACAGAGAATGGGCCTTCCTACCCACTAATCTATCAGAGACTGGACCTTCCTACCCACTAATCTATCAGAGAATGGGCCTTCCTACCCACTAATCTATCAGAGAATGGGCCTTCCTACCCACTAATCTATCAGAGACTGGACCTTCCTACCCACTAATCTATCAGAGACTGGGCCTTCCTACCCACTAATCTATCAGAGACTGGGCCTTCCTACCCACTAATCTATCAGAGAATGGGCCTTCCTACCCACTAATCTATCAGAGAATGGGCCTTCCTACCACTAATCTATCAGAGACTGGGCCTTCCTACCCACTAATCTATCAGAGAATGGGCCTTCCTACCACTAATCTATCAGAGAATGGGCCTTCCTACCCACTAATCTATCAGAGAATGGGCCTTCCTACCCACTAATCTATCAGAGAATGGGCCTTCCTACCCACTAATCTATCAGAGAATGGGCCTTCCTACCCACTAATCTATCAGAGAATGGGCCTTCCTACCCACTAATCTAACAGAGAATGGGCCTTCCTACCCACTAATCTATCAGAGACTGGGCCTTCCTACCCACTAATCTATCAGAGAATGGGCCTTCCTACCCACTAATCTATCAGAGAATGGGCCTTCCTACCCACTAATCTATCAGAGACTGGACCTTCCTACCCACTAATCTATCAGAGACTGGGCCTTCCTACCCACTAATCTATCAGAGACTGGGCCTTCCTACCCACTAATCTATCAGAGAATGGGCCTTCCTACCCACTAATCTATCAGAGAATGGGCCTTCCTACCCACTAATCTATCAGAGAATGGGCCTTCCTACCCACTAATCTATCAGAGAATGGGCCTTCCTACCCACTAATCTATCAGAGAATGGGCCTTCCTACCCACTAATCTAACAGAGACTGGGCCTTCCTACCCACTAATCTATCAGAGACTGGACCTTCCTACCCACTAATCTAACAGAGACTGGGCCTTCCTACCCACTAATCTATCAGAGACTGGACCTTCCTACCCTCTAATCTAACAGAGACTGGGGCTTCCTACCCACTAATCTAACAGAGACTGGGCCTTCCTACCCACTAATCTAACAGAGACTGGGCCTTCCTACCCACTAATCTAACAGAGACTGGGCCTTCCTACCCACTAATCTAACAGAGACTGGGCCTTCCTACCCACTAATCTATCAGAGACTGGGCCTTCCTACCCACTAATCTATCAGAGAATGGGCCTTCCTACCCACTAATCTAACAGAGACTGGGCCTTCCTACCCACTAATCTATCAGAGAATGGGCCTTCCTACCCACTAATCTATCAGAGAATGGGCCTTCCTACCCACTAATCTATCAGAGACTGGGCCTTCCTACCCACTAATCTATCAGAGAATGGGCCTTCCTACCCACTAATCTATCAGAGAATGGGCCTTCCTACCACTAATCTATCAGAGAATGGGCCTTCCTACCCACTAATCTATCAGAGAATGGGCCTTCCTACCCACTAATCTATCAGAGAATGGGCCTTCCTACCCACTAATCTATCAGAGAATGGGCCTTCCTACCCACTAATCTAACAGAGAATGGGCCTTCCTACCCACTAATCTATCAGAGACTGGACCTTCCTACCCACTAATCTATCAGAGAATGGGCCTTCCTACCCACTAATCTATCAGAGAATGGGCCTTCCTACCCACTAATCTATCAGAGACTGGACCTTCCTACCCACTAATCTATCAGAGACTGGGCCTTCCTACCCACTAATCTATCAGAGACTGGGCCTTCCTACCCACTAATCTATCAGAGAATGGGCCTTCCTACCCACTAATCTATCAGAGAATGGGCCTTCCTACCCACTAATCTATCAGAGAATGGGCCTTCCTACCCACTAATCTATCAGAGAATGGGCCTTCCTACCCACTAATCTATCAGAGAATGGGCCTTCCTACCCACTAATCTATCAGAAAATGGGCCTTCCTACCCACTAATCTAACAGAGACTGGGCCTTCCTACCCACTAATCTATCAGAGACTGGGCCTTCCTACCCACTAATCTATCAGAGACTGGACCTTCCTACCCTCTAATCTAACAGAGACTGGGCCTTCCTACCCACTAATCTAACAGAGACTGGGCCTTCCTACCCACTAATCTAACAGAGAATGGGCCTTCCTACCCACTAATCTAACAGAGACTGGGCCTTCCTACCCACTAATCTAACAGAGACTGGGCCTTCCTACCCTCTAATCTAACAGAGACTGGGCCTTCCTACCCACTAATCTATCAGAGACTGGGCCTTCCTACCCACTAATCTATCAGAGAATGGGCCTTCCTACCCACTAATCTATCAGAGAATGGGCCTTCCTACCCACTAATCTAACAGAGACTGGGCCTTCCTACCCACTAATCTATCAGAGACTGGGCATTCCTACCCTCTAATCTATCAGAGACTGGGGCTTCCTACCCACTAATCTAACAGAGACTGGGCCTTCCTACCCACTAATCTATCAGAGACTGGGCCTTCCTACCCACTAATCTATCAGAGAATGGGCCTTCCTACCCACTAATCTAACAGAGACTGGGCCTTCCTACCCACTAATCTATCAGAGACTGGGGCTTCCTACCCACTAATCTATCAGAGACTGGGCCTTCCTACCCACTAATCTATCAGAGAATGGGCCTTCCTACCCACTAATCTAACAGAGACTGGGCCTTCCACCCACTAATCTATCAGAGACTGGGCCTTCCTACCCTCTAATCTAACAGAGACTGGACCTTCCTACCCACTAATCTAACAGAGACTGGGGCTTCCTACCCACTAATCTATCAGAGACTGGGGCTTCCTACCCTCTAATCTAACAGAGACTGGGCCTTCCTACCCACTAATCTATCAGAGACTGGGGCTTCCTACCCACTAATCTATCAGAGAATGGGCATTCCTACCCTCTAATCTAACAGAGACTGGGCCTTCCTACCCTCTAATCTAACAGAGACTGGGCCTTCCTACCCACTAATCTATCCGAGACTGGGCCTTCCTACCCACTAATCTATCAGAGACTGGGCCTTCCTACCCTCTAATCTAACAGAGACTGGGCCTTCCTACCCACTAATCTAACAGAGACTGGACCTTCCTACCCTCTAATCTAACAGAGACTGGGCCTTCCTACCCACTAATCTAACAGAGAATGGGCCTTCCTACCCACTAATCTATCAGAGACTGGGCCTTCCTACCCTCTAATCTATCAGAGACTGGGCCTTCCTACCCACTAATCTATCAGAGACTGGGCCTTCCTACCCACTAATCTATCAGAGAATGGGCCTTCCTACCCACTAATCTATCAGAGAATGGGCCTTCCTACCCACTAATCTATCAGAGAATGGGCCTTCCTACCCACTAATCTATCAGAGAATGGGCCTTCCTACCCACTAATCTATCAGAGAATGGGCCTTCCTACCCACTAATCTATCAGAGAATGGGCCTTCCTACCCACTAATCTAACAGAGGATGGGCCTTCCTACCCACTAATCTATCAGAGACTGGGCCTTCCTACCCACTAATCTATCAGAGAATGGGCCTTCCTACCCACTAATCTATCAGAGAATGGGCCTTCCTACCCACTAATCTATCAGAGACTGGACCTTCCTACCCACTAATCTATCAGAGACTGGGCCTTCCTACCCACTAATCTATCAGAGACTGGGCCTTCCTACCCACTAATCTATCAGAGAATGGGCCTTCCTACCCACTAATCTATCAGAGAATGGGCCTTCCTACCCACTAATCTATCAGAGAATGGGCCTTCCTACCCACTAATCTATCAGAGAATGGGCCTTCCTACCCACTAATCTATCAGAGAATGGGCCTTCCTACCCACTAATCTATCAGAGAATGGGCCTTCCTACCCACTAATCTAACAGAGACTGGGCCTTCCTACCCACTAATCTATCAGAGACTGGGCCTTCCTACCCACTAATCTATCAGAGACTGGACCTTCCTACCCTCTAATCTAACAGAGACTGGGCCTTCCTACCCACTAATCTAACAGAGACTGGGCCTTCCTACCCACTAATCTAACAGAGAATGGGCCTTCCTACCCACTAATCTAACAGAGACTGGGCCTTCCTACCCACTAATCTAACAGAGACTGGGCCTTCCTACCCTCTAATCTAACAGAGACTGGGCCTTCCTACCCACTAATCTATCAGAGACTGGGCCTTCCTACCCACTAATCTATCAGAGAATGGGCCTTCCTACCCACTAATCTATCAGAGAATGGGCCTTCCTACCCACTAATCTATCAGAGAATGGGCCTTCCTACCCACTAATCTATCAGAGAATGGGCCTTCCTACCCACTAATCTAACAGAGAATGGGCCCTCCTACCCACTAATCTATCAGAGAATGGGCCTTCCTACCCACTAATCTATCAGAGAATGGGCCTTCCTACCCACTAATCTATCAGAGAATGGGCCTTCCTACCCACTAATCTATCAGAGAAAGGGCCTTCCTACCCACTAATCTATCAGAGAATGGGCCTTCCTACCCACTAATCTATCAGAGACTGGGCCTTCCTACCCACTAATCTAACAGAGAATGGGCCTTCCTACCCTCTAATCTATCAGAGACTGGGCCTTCCTACCCTCTAATCTAACAGAGAATGGGCCTTCCTACCCACTAATCTAACAGAGACTGGGCCTTCCTACCCACTAATCTAACAGAGACTGGGCCTTCCTACCCTCTAATCTATCAGAGACTGGGCCTTCCTACCCTCTAATCTATCAGAGACTGGGGCTTCCTACCCACTAATCTAACAGAGACTGGGCCTTCCTACCCACTAATCTATCAGAGACTGGGCCTTCCTACCCACTAATCTATCAGAGAATGGGCCTTCCTACCCACTAATCTAACAGAGACTGGGCCTTCCTACCCACTAATCTATCAGAGACTGGGGCTTCCTACCCACTAATCTATCAGAGACTGGGCCTTCCTACCCACTAATCTATCAGAGAATGGGCCTTCCTACCCACTAATCTAACAGAGACTGGGCCTTCCTACCCACTAATCTATCAGAGACTGGGCCTTCCTACCCTCTAATCTAACAGAGACTGGACCTTCCTACCCACTAATCTAACAGAGACTGGGGCTTCCTACCCACTAATCTATCAGAGACTGGGGCTTCCTACCCTCTAATCTAACAGAGACTGGGCCTTCCTACCCACTAATCTATCAGAGACTGGGGCTTCCTACCCACTAATCTATCAGAGAATGGGCATTCCTACCCTCTAATCTAACAGAGACTGGGCCTTCCTACCCTCTAATCTAACAGAGACTGGGCCTTCCTACCCCCTAATCTATCCGAGACTGGGCCTTCCCTACCCACTAATCTATCAGAGACTGGGCCTTCCTACCCTCTAATCTAACAGAGACTGGGCCTTCCTACCCACTAATCTAACAGAGACTGGACCTTCCTACCCTCTAATCTAACAGAGACTGGGCCTTCCTACCCACTAATCTAACAGAGAATGGGCCTTCCTACCCACTAATCTATCAGAGACTGGGCCTTCCTACCCTCTAATCTATCAGAGACTGGGCCTTCCTACCCACTAATCTATCAGAGACTGGGCCTTCCTACCCACTAATCTATCAGAGAATGGGCCTTCCTACCCACTAATCTATCAGAGAATGGGCCTTCCTACCCACTAATCTATCAGAGAATGGGCCTTCCTACCCACTAATCTATCAGAGAATGGGCCTTCCTACCCACTAATCTATCAGAGAATGGGCCTTCCTACCCACCAATCTATCAGAGAATGGGCCTTCCTACCCACTAATCTATCAGAGACTGGGCCTTCCTACCCACTAATCTATCAGAGACTGGGCCTTCCTACCAACTAATCTATCAGAGAATGGGCCTTCCTACCCACTAATCTATCAGAGAATGGGCCTTCCTACCCACTAATCTATCAGAGAATGGGCCTTCCTACCCACTAATCTATCAGAGAATGGGCCTTCCTACCCACTAATCTATCAGAGAATGGGCCTTCCTACCCACTAATCTATCAGAGAATGGGCCTTCCTACCCACTAATCTATCAGAGACTGGACCTTCCTACCCACTAATCTATCAGAGACTGGGCCTTCCTACCCACTAATCTATCAGAGACTGGGCCTTCCTACCCACTAATCTATCAGAGAATGGGCCTTCCTACCCACTAATCTATCAGAGAATGGGCCTTCCTACCCACTAATCTATCAGAGAATGGGCCTTCCTACCCACTAATCTATCAGAGAATGGGCCTTCCTACCCACTAATCTATCAGAGAATGGGCCTTCCTACCCACTAATCTATCAGAGAATGGGCCTTCCTACCCACTAATCTAACAGAGACTGGGCCTTCCTACCCACTAATCTATCAGAGACTGGGCCTTCCTACCCACTAATCTATCAGAGACTGGACCTTCCTACCCTCTAATCTAACAGAGACTGGGCCTTCCTACCCACTAATCTAACAGAGACTGGGCCTTCCTACCCACTAATCTAACAGAGAATGGGCCTTCCTACCCACTAATCTAACAGAGACTGGGCCTTCCTACCCTCTAATCTAACAGAGACTGGGCCTTCCTACCCACTAATCTATCAGAGACTGGGCCTTCCTACCCACTAATCTATCAGAGAATGGGCCTTCCTACCCACTAATCTATCAGAGAATGGGCCTTCCACCCACTAATCTATCAGAGAATGGGCCTTCCTACCCACTAATCTATCAGAGAATGGGCCTTCCTACCCACTAATCTAACAGAGAATGGGCCTTCCTACCCACTAATCTATCAGAGACTGGGCCTTCCTACCCACTAATCTATCAGAGAATGGGCCTTCCTACCCACTAATCTATCAGAGAATGGGCCTTCCTACCCACTAATCTATCAGAGACTGGACCTTCCTACCCACTAATCTATCAGAGACTGGGCCTTCCTACCCACTAATCTATCAGAGACTGGGCCTTCCTACCCACTAATCTATCAGAGAATGGGCCTTCCTACCCACTAATCTATCAGAGAATGGGCCTTCCTACCCACTAATCTATCAGAGAATGGGCCTTCCTACCCACTAATCTATCAGAGAATGGGCCTTCCTACCCACTAATCTATCAGAGAATGGGCCTTCCTACCCACTAATCTATCAGAGACTGGGCCTTCCTACCCACTAATCTAACAGAGAATGGGCCTTCCTACCCTCTAATCTATCAGAGACTGGGCCTTCCTACCCTCTAATCTAACAGAGAATGGGCCTTCCTACCCACTAATCTAACAGAGACTGGGCCTTCCTACCCACTAATCTATCAGAGACTGGGCCTTCCTACCCTCTAATCTAACAGAGACTGGACCTTCCTACCCACTAATCTAACAGAGACTGGGGCTTCCTACCCACTAATCTATCAGAGACTGGGGCTTCCTACCCTCTAATCTAACAGAGACTGGGCCTTCCTACCCACTAATCTATCAGAGACTGGGGCTTCCTACCCACTAATCTATCAGAGAATGGGCATTCCTACCCTCTAATCTAACAGAGACTGGGCCTTCCTACCCTCTAATCTAACAGAGACTGGGCCTTCCTACCCACTAATCTATCCGAGACTGGGCCTTCCTACCCACTAATCTATCAGAGACTGGGCCTTCCTACCCACTAATCTATCAGAGACTGGGCCTTCCTACCCTCTAATCTAACAGAGACTGGACCTTCCTACCCACTAATCTAACAGAGACTGGGCCTTCCTACCCACTAATCTATCAGAGACTGGACCTTCCTACCCTCTAATCTAAGAGACTGGGCCTTCCTACCCACTAATCTATCAGAGACTGGGCCTTCCTACCCACTAATCTAACAGAGACTGGGCCTTCCTACCCACTAATCTAACAGAGACTGGGCCTTCCTACCCACTAATCTAACAGAGACTGGGCCTTCCTACCCACTAATCTAACAGAGACTGGGCCTTCCTACCCACTAATCTAACAGAGACTGGGCCTTCCTACCCTCTAATCTAACAGAGACTGGGCCTTCCTACCCACTAATCTAACAGAGACTGGACCTTCCTACCCTCTAATCTAACAGAGACTGGGCCTTCCTACCCACTAATCTAACAGAGACTGGGCCTTCCTACCCACTAATCTAACAGAGACTGGGCCTTCCTACCCACTAATCTTACAGAGACTGGGCCTTCCTACCCACTAATCTAACAGAGACTGGGCCTTCCTACCCACTAATCTAACAGAGACTGGGCCTTCCTACCCTCTAATCTAACAGAGACTGGGCCTTCCTACCCACTAATCTAACAGAGACTGGACCTTCCTACCCTCTAATCTAACAGAGACTGGACCTTCCTACCCACTAATCTATCAGAGACTGGGCCTTCCTACCCTCTAATCTATCAGAGACTGGGACTTCCTACCCACTAATCTAACAGAGACTGGGCCTTCCTACCCTCTAATCTATCAGAGACTGGGCCTTCCTACCCTCTAATCTAACAGAGACTGGGCCTTCCTACCCACTAATCTAACAGAGACTGGGCCTTCCATTTGCCAATGCAACAAGCAGTGTTAGTTGATGCTAGCTAATCCTATATACCTAAATAGTTCACTAGCTAGTAGCTACCTACTTTAGCTGGCTAAAATGTGCCCAGTTTCGGAAAGCTTTGTTAGCTAACTCAATCTAACTAAACTGACACGAGCTGACTTGTTAACAAGCTAGCTAACTAGTCGTTTCCCTAATCTGGGCACATTTTAGTCAGCTAACGTTAGTCTAGCCAAATACCTTTTCTCTAAACACCTGGTCAAGCTAACTAGCTAACTAATTTTAGCTTTCGGGTGTAAATTAGCCATTTTATTCCTTGTGTTCGTTGATAAAGTTGTTCTTACCTAGCTAATTACTGTAGACTTCAATTATTGACGTAACCTACTAGCCAGATCAATTAACATCGTTTTTCCCTCATTGTAATATTAAATGGTGTTCACAAACCCTCACTTAACTAATGTTGTTTTTAGCTTTAGTATTTGGTGATGGTAGTTATGTTGCTAAGTAACAGTCTTTCTTTAGTATTTGGCACGATCGTCATAAGAGGCAGACCAAGGCGCAGCGTGATATGCGTACATCTTTTAATGAGTACTTTACAACAATGACAAAAACAACAAAACGATAACGTGAAGTCCTAAGGTTAACAAAACACAAACCTCTCCGGAACAAGATCCCACACATGACAAGTGCAAAACAGGCTGCCTAAGTATGGTCCCCAATCAGAGACAACAAGCCACAGCTGCCTCTGATTGGGAAACCACCCCGGCCAACATAGAAACACATGAACTAGAACATGAACATAGAACACTAAACATAGAAACTAACACCCTGGCTCAACACATATAAGAGTCCCCAGAGCCAGGGGCGTGACAGTGATGGTAGTTATGTTGCTAAGTAACAGTCTCTCTCTTTTCCTTCTTCTTTAAGAGAAATCAATCAAATGTATTTATAAAGCAGATGTCCCAAAGTGCTTATACAGAAACCCAGAACTAAGACCCCAAACAGCAAGCAATGCCGATGTAGAAGCACGTACACCATCTTAAGAAGTACGGAGAACTGAAGAGAAAGCACGTACACCATCTTAAGAAGTACGGAGAACTGAAGAGAAAGCACGTACACCATCTTAAGAAGTACGGAGAACTGAAGAGAAAGCACGTACACCATCTTAAGAAGTATGGAGAACTGAAGAGAAAGCACGTACACCATCTTAAGAAGTACGGAGAACTGATGGCAAACACACTGAAGCGAAAACATGCCCCTAAGACTCCCTCCACCATCAAGCGGAGCTCATTACTGAAGACAGTGTCTCAAAAATCCATCGACAAAGCTGTGATGAAGTATGTGGTCCAAGGGGCTCCAACCGTTCCGCTGTTGTAGAACAAGAACCGTTCCGAGAGTTTGTCCAGGATCTGCAGCTCAAAGATCTTATCAAGGCCCACACTGTACATTTTGACACTTCATAGATTTTGAGAACCATCCATTCGGCATCCAGGCTCTGTCGTAGCCGGCCGCGACCGGGAGACCCCATGGGGCGGCGCACAATTGGGCCAGCGTCGTCCAGGGTAGGGGAGGGAATGGCCGGCAGGGGATGTAGCTCAGTTGGTAGAGCATGGCGTTTGCAACGCCAGGGTTGTGGGTTCGATTCCCACGGGGGGCCTGTATGTAAAAAATTATGTATGCACTCACTAACTGTAAGTCGCTCTGGATAAGAGCGTCTGCTAAATGACTTAAATGTAAATGTAAACTACAATCCTGACTTTGTGGTTCAGTCCAATGGGTAGCCTACTTAGCCCTGTTGCTTGGTCTATGTACAGTGTCTTGCAAAATTATTCATCCCCTTTGGCGTTTTTCCTATTTTGTTGCATTGCAACCTGTAATTCAAATGGATTTTTATTTGGATTTCATGTAATGGACATACACAAAATAGTCCAAATTGGTGAAGTGAAATGAAAAAAATAACTTGTTTAAAAAAAGTCTAAAAAATAAATAACGGAAAAGTGGTGCGTGCATATGTATTCACCCCCTTTGCTATGAAGCCCCTAAATAAGATCTAGTTCAACCAATTACCTTCAGAAGTAACATAATTAGTTAAATAAAGTCCACCTGTGTGCAATCTAAGTGTCACATGATCTCAGTATATATACACCTGTTCTGAAAGGCCCCAGAGTCTGCAACACCACTAAGCAAGGGGCACCACCAAGCAAGCTGCACCATGAAGACCAAGGAGCTCTCCAAACAGGTCAGGGACAAAGTTGTGGAGAAGTACAGATCAGGGTTGGGTTATAAACAAATATCTGAAACTTTGAACATCCCACGGAGCACCATTAAATCCATTATTAAACAATGGAAAGAATATGGCACCACAACAAACCTGCCAAGAGAGGGCCGCCCACCAAAACTCACGGACCAGGCAAGGAGGTCATTAATCAGAGAGGCAACAAAGAGACCAAAGATAACCCTGAAGGAGCTGCAAAGCTCCACAGCGGAGATTGGAGTATCTGTCCATATGACCACTTTAAGCCGTACAGTCCACAGAGCTGGGCTTTATGGAAGAGTGGCTAGAAAAAAGCCATTGCTTAAAAAAATAAATAAGCAAACACGTTTGGTGTTCGCCAAAAGGCATGTGGGAGACTCCCCAAACAAATGGAAGAAGGTACTCTGGTCAGATGAGACTAAAATTAAGCTTTTTGGCCATCAAGGAAAACGCTATGTCTGGCGCAAACCCAACACCTCTCATTACCCCGAGAACACCATCCCCACAGTGAAGCATGGTGGTGGCAGCATCAATCAATCAATCAATCAATCAATTTTATTTTATATAGCCCTTCATACATCAGCTGATATCTCGAAGTGCTGTACAGAAATCCAGCCTAAAACCCCAAACAGCTAGTAATGCAGGTGTAGAAGCACGGTGGCTAGGAAAAACTCCCTAGAAAGGCCAAAACCTAGGAAGAAACCTAGAGAGGAACCAGGCTATGAGGGTGGCCAGTCCTCTTCTGGCTGTGCCGGGTGGAGATTATAACAGAACCATGCCAAGATGTTCAAAATGTTCATAAGTGACAAGCATGGTCAAATAATAATCAGGGAATAAATCTCAGTTGGCTTTTCATAGCCGATCATTAAGAGTTGAAAACAGCAGGTCTGGGACAGGTAGGGGTTCCATAACCGCAGGCAGAACAGTTGAAACTGGAATAGCAGCAAGGCCAGGCGGACTGGGGACAGCAAGGAGTCACCACGGCCGGTAGTCCCGACGTATGGTCCTAGGGCTCAGGTCTCTCAGTTGGCAATTCATATCCGATCATTAAGAGTTGAAAACAGCAGGTCTGGGACAGGTAGGGGTTTCGTAACCGCAGGCAGAACAGTTGAAACTGGAATAGCAGCAAGGCCAGGCGGACTGGGGACAGCAAGGTGTCAGCATGCCCGGTAGTCCTGACGTATGGTCCTAGGGCTCAGGTTCTCAGAGAGAAAGAGAGAACGAGAGAATTAGAGAGAGCATACTTAAATTCACACAGGACACTGGATAAGACAGGAGAAGTACTCCAGGTATAACCAACTGACCCCAGCCCCCCGACACATAAACTACTGCAGCATAAATACTGGAGGCTGAGACAGGAGCGGTCCCGGAGACACTGTGGCCCCATCCGAAGAAACCCCGGACAGGGCCAAACAGGAAGGATATAACCCCACCCACTTTGCCAAAGCACAGCCCCCGCACCACTAGAGGGATATCCTCAACCACCAACTTACAATCCTGAGACAAGGCCGAGTATAGCCCACAAAGGTCTCCACCACAGCACAAACCAAGGGGGCGCCAACCCAGACAGGAAGATCACGTCAGTAACTCAACCCACTCAAGTGACGCACCCCTCCCAGGGACGGCATGAAAGAGCACCAGCAAGCCAGTGACTCAGCCCCTGTAACAGGGTTAGAGGCAGAGAATCCCAGTGGAGAGGGGAACCGGCCTGGCAGAGACAGCAAGGGCGGTTCGTTGCTCCAGAGCCTTTCCGTTCACCTTCACACTCCTGGGCCAGACTACACTCAATCATATGACCTACTGAAGAGATAAGTCTTCAGTAAAGACTTAAAGGTTGAGACCGAGTCTGCGTCTCTCACATGGGTAGGCAGACTGTTCCATAAAAATGGAGATCTATAGGAGAAAGCCCTGCCTCCCGCTGTTTGCTTAGAAATTCTAGGGACAATTAGGAGGCCTGCGTCTTGTGACCGTAGCGTACGTATTGGTATGTACGGCAGGACCAACTCGGAAAGATAGGTAGGAGCAAGCCCATGTAACGCTTTATAGGTTAACAGTAAAACCTTGAAATCAGCCCTTGCCTTAACAGGAAGCCAGTGTAGGGGAAGCTAGCACTGGAGTAATATGATCAAATTTCTTGGTTCTAGTCAGGATTCTAGCAGCCGTATTTAGCACTAACTGAAGTTTATTTAGTGCTTTATCCGGGTAGCCGGAAAGTAGAGCATTGCAGTAGTCTAACCTAGAAGTAACAAATGCATGGATTAATTTTTCTGCATCATTTTTGGACAGAAAATTTCTGATTTTTGCAATGTTACGCATCATGCTGTGGGGATGTTTTTCATCAGCAGGGACTGGGAAACTGGTCAGAATTGAAGGAATGATGGATGGCACTAAATACAGGGAAATTCTTGAGGGAAACCTGTTTCAGTCTTCCAGAGATTTGAGACTGGGACGGAGGTTCACCTTCTAGCAGGACAATGACCCTAAGCATACTGCTAAAGCAGCACTTGAGTGGTTTAAGGGGAAACATTTAAATGTCTTGGAATGGCCTAGTCAAAGCCAAGACCTCAATCCAATTGAGAATCTGTGGTATGACTTAAAGATTGCTGTACACCAGCGGAACCCATCCAACTTCAAGGAGCTGGAGCAGTTTTGCCTTGAAGAATGGGCAAAAATCCCAGTGGCTAGATGTGCCAAGCTTATAGAGACATACCCCAAGAGACTTGCAGCTGTAATTGTTGCAAAAGGGGTGGCTCTACAAAGTATGGGGGGGGGGGGTGAATAGTTATGCACGCTCAAGTTTTCTGTTTTTTTGTTGTCTTATTTCTTGTTTGTTTCACTATTTTATTTTATTTTGTATCTTCAAAGTGGTAGGCATGTTGTGTACATCAAATGATACAACCCCCCCCCACAAAAAAAAATCAATTTAATTCCAGGTTGTAAGGCAACAAAATATGAGAAATACCAAGGGGGGTGAATACTTTCGCAAGCCACTGCGTCTAGGGGATGGGGATGGATTCATGTAGGCTCATAACAGCAGGATTTCTATTGTCATCTCCCTTGTATTTCAGGAATGGACTACATCAAGGACCACCTGGAAGAACCCCCTTGCTGCAGCTAGGTGATGGCACCAGTTCATCAGATGAGGAGGACTTATTCTCTGACATGAAGACGTCTCAAGCACAAGAAGGCTCCAAACGGCGGAGACGGATACCTGGCCTGTTCAGCTGATCATATGGAGTTGCTCAAGTCCTTCCCAGCAGTCTGTAAGCTGTCTCTGAGGCTAAGCACACCTTTACCCGCATCAGCTGCACGTGAACGGCTGTTCAGCATTGCAGGACTTGTTTTTCAGCCCCAGGAGAGCAAGGCTGGATTCCGGAAACTTTGAAAACCAGCTTTTTACTGAAGATGAACTGTAAATTCTTCAACTTCAAGTAATGACAGCTTAACGCTAGCAAGCCCGAGGACACGGATGCCTTTATGCGTTTTGTTAATTTAGCACTCTGCCTTCTAGCACAAGCAAGGGGCATGTTGAGGTACATTTGCTAACCGCGCCAGATCAGAGGCAGTAGGGATGACCAGGGATGTTCTCTTGATATGTGCATCAATTTGACCATTCTCCTGTCCAGCTAAGCAAAATGTAACGAGTACTTTATTATTATTAATTTTTGGGTGTTAGGCAAAATTTATGGAATAAAAAGTACATTATTTCCTTAAGGAATGTAGTGAAGTAAAAGTTAAAAAAATATATAAATAGTATAGTAAAGTACTGATACCCAAAAAAAACTACTTAAGTAGTACTTTAAAGTATTTTTTACTTAAGTACTTTACACCACTTCTTCTTAAATCCCACTGATACGTATCATAGTGGTATGGTGGAGCTATACGCTGTATGTGGAGCAAACATAACAATGGTCATTTCTCCAAAAAGTACGATCTTTGTCCCCATGTGCAGTTGCAAACCGTAGTCTGGCTTTTTTATGGCGGTTTTGGAACAGTGGCTTCTTCCTTGCTGAGCGGCCTTACAGGTTATGTCGATATAGGACTCGTTTTACTGTGGATATAGATACTTTTGTACCTGTTTCCTCCAGCATCTTCACAAGGTCCTTTGCTGTTGTTCTGGGATTGATTTGCACTTTTCGCACCGAAGTACGTTCATCTCTTGGAGACAGAATGCGTCTCCTTCCTGAGCGGTATGACGGCTGCGTGGTCCCATGGTATTTATACTTGCGTACTATTGTTTATACAGATGGTACCTTCAGGCGTTTGGAAATTGCTCCCAAGGATGAACCAGACTTATGGAGGTCTACAATTTTTTTTCTGAGGTCTTGGTGGTTATAACCACCACCTGGCTGAATACTCCACTCTGATTAAGGTGTTATAACCACCCCACCACCTGGCTGAATACTCCACTCTGATTAAGGTGTTATAACCACCCCACCACCTGGCTGAATACTCCACTCTGATTAAGGTGTTATAACCACCACCTGGCTGAATACTCCACTCTGATTAAGGTGTTATAACCATCCCACAACCAGGCTGAATACTCCACTCTGATTAAGGTGTTATAACCACCCCACCACCTGGCTGAATACTCCACTCTGATTAAGGTGTTATAACCATCCCACAACCTGGCTGAATACTCCACTCTGATTAAGGTGTTATAACCACCACCTGGCTGAATACTCCACTCTGATTAAGGTGTTATAACCACCCCACCGCATGGCTGAATACTCCACTCTGATTAAGGTGTTCTAACCACCACCTGGCTGAATACTCCACTCTGATTAAGGTGTTATAACCATCCCACAACCAGGCTGAATACTCCACTCTGATTAAGGTGTTATAACCACCCCACCACCTGGCTGAATACTCCACTCTGATTAAGGTGTTATAACCACCCCACCGCCTGGCTGAATACTCCACTCTGATTAAGGTGTTATAACCACCACCTGGCTGAATACTCCACTCTGATTAAGTTGTTATAACCACCACCTGGCTGAATACTCCACTCTGATTAAGGTGTTATAACCACCACCTGGCTGAATACTCCACTCTGATTAAGGTTTTATAACCACCGCCTGGCTGAATACTCCACTCTGATTAAGGTGTTATAACCACCACCTGGCTGAATACTCCACTCTGATTAAGGTGTTATAACCACCCCACCACCTGGCTGAATACTCCACTCTGATTAAGGTGTTATAACTACCACCTGGCTGAATACTCCACTCTGATTAAGGTGTTATAACCATCACCTGGCTGAATACTCCACTCTGATTAAGGTGTTATAACCACCACCTGGCTGAATGCTCCACTCTGATTAAGGTGTTATAACCACCACCTGGCGGAATACTCCACTCTGATTAAGGTGTTATAACCACCCCACCACCTGGCTGAATACTCCACTCTGATTAAGGTGTTATAACCACCACCTGGCTGAATACTCCACTCTGATTAAGGTGTTATAACCACCCCACCACCTGGCTGAATACTCCACTCTGATTAAGGTGTTATAACCACCACCTGGCTGAATACTCCACTCTGATTAAGGTGTTATAACCACCCCACCACCTGGCTGAATACTCCACTCTGATTAAGGTGTTATAACCACCCCACCACCTGGCTGAATACTCCACTCTGATTAAGGTGTTCTAACCACCCCCACCACCTGGCTGAATACTCCACTCTGATTAAGGTGTTATAACCACCACCTGGCTGAAAACTCCACTCTGATTAAGGTGTTATAACCACCCCACCACCTGGCTGAATACTCCACTCTGATTAAGGTGTTATAACCACTCCACCGCCTGGCTGAATACTCCACTCTGATTAAGGTGTTATAACCACCACCTGGCTGAATACTCCACTCTGATTAAGGTGTTATAACCACCACCTGGCTGAATACTCCACTCTGATTAAGGTGTTATTACCATCACCTGGCTGAATACTCCACTCTGATTAAGGTGTTATAACCACCACCTGGCTGAATACTCCACTCTGATTAAGGTGTTATAACCACCACCTGGCTGAATACTCCACTCTGATTAAGGTGTTATAACCACCACCTGGCTGAATACTCCACTCTGATTAAGGTGTTACAACCACCCCACCACCTGGCTGAATACTCCACTCTGATTAAGGTGTTATAACCACCACCTGGCTGAATACTCCACTCTGATTAAGGTGTTATAACCATCCCACCACCTGGCTGAATACTCCACTCTGATTAAGGTGTTATAACCACCGCCTGACTGAATACTCCACTCTGATTAAGGTGTTATAACCACCATCTGGCTGAATATGCCACTCTGATTAAGGTGTTATAACCACCACCTGGCTGAATACTCCACTCTGATTAAGGTGTTATTACCATCACCTGGCTGAATACTCCACTCTGATTAAGGTGTTATAACCACCACCTGGCTGAATACTCCACTCTGATTAAGGTGTTATAACCACCACCTGGCTGAATACTCCACTCTGATTAAGGTGTTATAACCACCACCTGGCTGAATACTCCACTCTGATTAAGGTGTTACAACCACCCCACCACCTGGCTGAATACTCCACTCTGATTAAGGTGTTATAACCACCACCTGGCTGAATACTCCACTCTGATTAAGGTGTTATAACCATCCCACCACCTGGCTGAATACTCCACTCTGATTAAGGTGTTATGTGTGTGTGTGTGTCAAATCAAATCAAATGTTATTGGTCACATACACATATTTACCAGATGTTATTGCGGGTGTAGCGAAATGCTTGTGTTCTTAGCTCCAACAGTGCAGTAATATCTAACAATTACACAACAATACGCACAAATCTAAAAGTAAAAGAATGGAATTAAGAAATATATAAATATTAGGACGAACAATGTCGTAGTGGCATTGACTAGAATACAGTAGAATAGAATACAGTATATACATATGAGATGAGTAAAGCAGTATGTAAACATTATTAAAGTGACTAGTGTTCCATTATTAAAGTGGCCAGTGATTCCATGTCTATGTATATAGGGCAGCAGTCTCTAAGGTACAGGGTTGAGTAATTGGGTGGTAGCCGGCTAGTGATGGCTATTTAACAGTCTGATGGCTTTGAGATAGAAGCTGTTTTTCAGTCTCTCGGTCCCAGCTTTGATGCACCTGTACTGACCTTGCCTTCTGGATGATAGCGGGGTGAACAGGAAGTGGCTCGGGTTGTTGATGTCCTTTTGGCCTTCCTGTGACATCGGGTGCTGTAGGTGTCCTGGAGGGCGGGTAGTTTGCCCCCGGTGATGCGTTGGGCAGACCGCACCACCCTCTGGAGAGCCCTGCGGTTGCGGGTGGTGCAGTTGCCGTACCAGGCGGTGATACACCCCGACAGGATGCTCTCAATTGTGCATCTGTAAAAATTGGTGAGGGTTTTAGGTGCCAAGACAAATTTCTTCAGCCTCCTGAGGTTGAAGAGGTGCTGTTGCACCTTCTTCACCACACTGTCTGCGTGGGTGGACCATTTCAGTTTGTCAGTGATGTGTACGCCGATGAACTTGAGGCTTTTCACCTTCTCCACTGCGGTCCCGTCGATGTGGATTGGGGGTGGGGGGGTTCACCCTCTGCTGTTTCCTGAAGTCCACGATCAGCTCCTTCGTTTTGTTGACATTGAGGGAGAGGTTATTTTCCTGGCACCACTCCGCCAGGGCCCTCACCTCCTCCCTGTCGGCGGTCTCATCATTGTTGGTAATCAGGCCTACTACTGTTGTGTCGTCTGCAAACTTGATGATTGAGTTGGAGGCGTGCTTGGCCACGCAGTCATGGGTGAACAGGGAGTACAGGAGGGGGCTGAGCACACACCCTTGTGGGGCCCCAGTGTTGAGGATCAGCGAAGTGGAGATGTTGTTTCCTACCTTCACCACTTGGGGGGCGGCCCTTCAGGAAGTCCAGGACCCAGTTGCACAGGGCGGGGTTCAGACCCAGGGACCCGAGCTTAATGATGAGCTTGGAGGGTACTATGGTGTTGAAGGCTGAGCTGTAGTCAATGAACAGCATTCTTAAATAGGTATTCCTCTTGTCCAGCTGGTCTGCGCATGCTCTGAGGACGCGGCTAGGGATCCTGTCTGGGCCGGCAGCTTTGAGAGGGTTAACACGCTTAAATGTCTTAATCACGTCGGCCACGGAGAACGAGAGTCCACAGTCCTTGGGAGCGGGCCGTGTCGATGGCACTGTGTTATCCTCAAAGCGGGCGAAGAAGGTGTTTAGCTTGTCTGGAAGCGAGACGTCGGTGTCGGCGACGTGGCTGGTTTTCCTTTTGTAGTCCGTGATGGTCTGTAGACCCTGCCACATACGTCTCGTGTCTGAGCCGTTGAATTGCGACTCCACTTTGTCTCTGTACTGATGTTTTGCCTGTTTGATTACCTTACGGAGGGAATAACTACACTGTTTGTATTCTGCCATATTCCCAGTCACCTTGCCATGGTTAAATGCTGTGGTTCGCACTTTCAGTTTTATGCGAATGTTGCCATCTATCCACGGTTTCTGGTTTGGGTAGGTTTTAATAGTCAACAGTGGGAACAAAATCCCCTACTTCCTGATGAACTCAGTCACCGTGTCAGTGTATACGTGCCAGGAAGCTAATCCTGAAGACGCTGTACCATCATTGACAGTGGATCAGTGGATCAGTGGATCAGTGGATCAGTGGATCAGTGGATCAGTGGATCTTGCCAGCGCAGTGCCACCATAATGTATCACAGTTTGATGAGTCTGACACGTGTGAAATATGTGTGTGTGTGTGTGTGTGTGTGTGTGTATGTGTGTGTGTCTGTGTGTGTATGTGTGTATGTGTATGTGTGCATACATAGAGGATGGGTCAGTGATTAATACTGCAGAGACCAACAGTTTCTGAAGCAGATCTGATGCTAAATATGTTTTGCCCTTTAGTCCTGAAGATAGGAAAGTATGTTTCTTAAAGTAGTAAAAACATGACCCATCGCTCCCCCTCTCTCTCTCTCTCTCTCGCTTGCTCCTTCTCTCTCTCTCTCTCTCTCTCGCTTGCTCCTTCTCTCTCTCTCTCTCTCTCTCTCTCTCTCTCTCTCTCTCTCTCTCTCTCTCTCTCTCTCTCTCTCTTTCTCTCTCTCTCCCCCACTCCCTCTCTCTCTCTCGCTTCCTCCCTCTCTCTCTCTCTCTCTCTCTCTCTCTCTCCCCACTCCCTCTCTTTCGCTTGCTCCTCTCTCTGTCTCTCGCTCTCTCTCTCTCTCTCTCTCTTTCTCTCTCTCCCCACTCCCTCTCTCTCTCTGCTTGCTCCCTCTCTCTCTCTCTCTCTCTCTCTCTCTCCCCCACTCCCTCTCTCTCGCTTGCTCCCTCTCTCTCTCTCTCTCTCTCTCTCTCTCTCTCTCTCTCTCTTTCTCTCGCTCTCCCCACTCCTCTCTCTCTCGCTTGCTCCCTCTCTCTCTCTCTCTCTCTCTCTCTCTCTCTCTCTCTCTCTCTCTCTCTCTCCCCACTCCCTCTCTCTCGCTTGTTCTCTCTCTCTCTCTCTCTCTCTCTCTCTCTCTCTCTCTCTCTCTCATTCTCTCTCTCTCCTCTCTCTTCCTCACCCTCTCTCCCTATTTATCGCTCTCCATCTCTCCCACAGACCTCTGCCTGCAAGCTGCAGACCCAGAGAGAGGGGGCGGTCGTGACTTCTGACACGCCCCCTGGATGCAGCAGCAGGAAACGTTTAGGAACGGGAGAGCGGCCAGCTGCTGTAGGGAAGCGCGGGCACGGGATACGGAGGGCACAGAGCGCATTTACTCAAAAGAGAGAGAGACAGAGAGAGACAGAGAGAGAGAGAGAGATGGCAAAAGCAGTGCAGCAGGATTGTGTTTACGACGTGCAGCACGAGACGAGCACATCCTCCGGACGACAACAGCTCGCGCGTCACGATTCTAGCCGCGCAATATTTACGGTGGAACGTTTATTAGCCTTCGGAGATCATCTTATTGTCATCACGCTTTATTTATTTATTTATTTAACGCTTTTCAGCGCGAGATACTCTCTGCTTTCTATCCGCTGGCTCGACCTGTTAATGATGTTGTTGAGCAGACGAGAGGACGAGAGTAGAGGGGGATGTTAATCAGACCCGCTGCAGTGCCTGGCCAGATGAGGAGATGAGAGGCAACCACGGAAACTGAACGAACAGGGAACCTGCACCCTCCAGAGATTCTATTCTTATTCTTCTTGATCGGCGCATTGATTCTGGAATAACAGAAAATACTCGTTAATCATCCCATCTTTCTGCGGAGCATCCCTCCCTCCCTCCCTCCCTCTCTCCTGACGGAAAGCCTCGACACCCCGTACCTACATCCTCTCCGTATGCCGCTGGAGGCTCCACAGCTGTAGCGGAGGACGCTGTTAGGTCTGTCCGGGTTGGGCGCTCGGTCCCGGGGTGTAAGCAGGCTAGAGTGACCGCTGAGTGGAGGATGGTGTGGGTGTGACGATGGGGAAGGACCAGGAACTACTGCAGGCAGTGAAGACGGAGGACTTGCTCACCGTTCAGAAGCTGCTGCAGAGGCCCGGGAAAGCAAGTAGGGACACACACCTTAACGATCACACACCTTACCGATCACACACACACACCCACACACACAGTGGTACGCATGCATGCATGCACGACGCACACACACACACACACACACACACACTGGTACGCACGCACGCACACACACACACCTTACCGATCACACACAACAGGGGTTTCACTCTACCGGGCATCATGATTTAACAGTCGGCTGGCTGGGGGCGGTGTAGGGATGCAGTTTGTGAGAGTGTTTGATCATTGATGGCCTTTTTCGCCGGGAGCCCCCCTGTCCCTCAGCGCACTGCAGCAGGAGAGAGAGAGATGGAGGAGAGACAGAGAGAGGGTTTGATCCGGATGGTTTCTGATCAAGTCGTGCCTTTTACAGACAGACAGACAGACTGACACGCACACAGTGAAGCTGCTGGCCTTCTGGTTGTCAAGGTTCAGCGTCATCTAGTCAGTCAACACCCTGTTGACTGGGATGTTCACACACACACACACACACACACACACACACACACACACACACACACACACACACCTTGTGCTCTTAGACTAGAGTCGTTTATATTCTCCATGGAAGCATGGGAAAGCAGTAAAGCTATCTGTTCTATTCTATGGTGTTCTACTCTAGTCTGTTCTGTTCTATGGTGTTCTACTCTAGTCTGTTCTGTTCTATTCTATGGTGTTCTACTCTAGTCTGTTCTGTTCTATTCTATGGTGTTCTACTCTAGTCTGTTCTGTTCTATTCTATGGTGTTCTACTCTAGTCTGTTCTGTTCTATTCTATGGTGTTCTACTCTAGTCTGTTCTGTTCTATTCTATGGTGTTCTACTCTAGTCTGTTCTGTTCTATTCTATGGTGTTCTACTCTAGTCTGTTCTGTTCTATTCTATGGTGTTCTACTCTAGTCTGTTCTGTTCTATTCTATGGTGTTCTACTCTAGTCTGTTCTGTTCTATTCTATGGTGTTCTACTCTAGTCTGTTCTGTTCTGTTCTATGGTGTTCTACTCTAGTCTGTTCTGTTCTGTTCTGTTTGGTTCTACTCTAGTCTGTTCTGTTCTATTCTATGGTGTTCTACTCTAGTCTGTTCTGTTCTGTTTGGTTCTACTCTAGTCTGTTCTATTCTATTCTATGGTGTTCTACTCTAGTCTGTTCTGTTCTGTTCTGTTTGGTTCTACTCTAGTCTGTTATGTTCTATTCTATGGTGTTCTACTCTAGTCTGTTCTGTTCTGTTTGGTTCTACTCTAGTCTGTTCTGTTCTATTCTATGGTGTTCTACTCTAGTCTGTTCTGTTCTGTTTGGTTCTACTCTAGTCTGTTATGTTCTATTCTATGGTGTTCTACTCTAGTCTGTTCTGTTCTGTTCTATGGTGTTCTACTCTAGTCTGTTCTGTTCTGTTTGGTTCTACTCTAGTCTGTTCTGTTCTGTTCTATGGTGTTCTACTCTAGTCTGTTCTGTTCTGTTTGGTTCTACTCTAGTCTGTTCTGTTCTATTCTATGGTGTTCTACTCTAGTCTGTTCTGTTCTATTCTATGGTGTTCTACTCTAGTCTGTTCTGTTCTATTCTATGGTGTTCTACTCTAGTCTGTTCTGTTCTATTCTATGGTGTTCTACTCTAGTCTGTTCTGTTCTATTCTATGGTGTTCTACTCTAGTCTGTTCTGTTCTATTCTATGGTGTTCTACTCTAGTCTGTTCTGTTCTATTCTATGGTGTTCTACTCTAGTCTGTTCTGTTCTATGGTGTTCTACTCTAGTCTGTTCTGTTCTATTCTATGGTGTTCTACTCTAGTCTGTTCTGTTCTATTCTATGGTGTTCTACTCTAGTCTGTTCTGTTCTATGGTGTTCTACTCTAGTCTGTTCTGTTCTATTCTATGGTGTTCTCTCTAGTCTGTTCTGTTCTATTCTATGGTGTTCTACTCTAGTCTGTTCTGTTCTATTCTATGGTGTTCTACTCTAGTCTGTTCTGTTCTATTCTATGGTGTTCTACTCTAGTCTGTTCTGTTCTATGGTGTTCTACTCTAGTCTGTTCTGTTCTATTCTATGGTGTTCTACTCTAGTCTGTTCTGTTCTATTCTATGGTGTTCTACTCTAGTCTGTTCTGTTCTATTCTATGGTGTTCTACTCTAGTCTGTTCTGTTCTGTTCTGTTTGGTTCTACTCTAGTCTGTTCTGTTCTGTTTGGTTCTACTCTAGTCTGTTCTGTTCTATTCTATGGTGTTCTACTCTAGTCTGTTCTGTTCTGTTTGGTTCTACTCTAGTCTGTTCTGTTCTATTCTATGGTGTTCTACTCTAGTCTGTTCTGTTCTATTCTATGGTGTTCTACTCTAGTCTGTTCTGTTCTATGGTGTTCTACTCTAGTCTGTTCTGTTCTATTCTATGGTGTTCTACTCTAGTCTGTTCTGTTCTATTCTATGGTGTTCTACTCTAGTCTGTTCTGTTCTATTCTATGGTGTTCTACTCTAGTCTGTTCTGTTCTGTTCTGTTTGGTTCTACTCTAGTCTGTTCTGTTCTGTTTGGTTCTACTCTAGTCTGTTCTGTTCTGTTTGGTTCTACTCTAGTCTGTTCTGTTCTGTTTGGTTCTACTCTAGTCTGTTCTGTTTGGTTCTACTCTAGTCTGTTCTGTTCTGTTCTATGGTGTTCTACTCTAGTCTGTTCTGTTCTATTCTATGGTGTTCTACTCTAGTCTGTTCTGTTCTGTTTGGTTCTACTCTAGTCTGTTCTGTTCTATTCTATGGTGTTCTACTCTAGTCTGTTCTGTTCTATTCTGTGGTGTTCTACTCTAGTCTGTTCTGTTCTATTCTATGGTGTTCTACTCTAGTCTGTTCTGTTCTATTCTATGGTGTTCTACTCTAGTCTGTTCTGTTCTATTCTATGGTGTTCTACTCTAGTCTGTTCTGTTCTGTTCTGTTTGGTTCTACTCTAGTCTGTTCTGTTCTGTTTGGTTCTACTCTAGTCTGTTCTGTTCTATTCTATGGTGTTCTACTCTAGTCTGTTCTGTTCTGTTCTATGGTGTTCTACTCTAGTCTGTTCTGTTCTATTCTATGGTGTTCTACTCTAGTCTGTTCTATTCTATGGTGTTCTACTCTAGTCTGTTCTGTTCTATTCTATGGTGTTCTACTCTAGTCTGTTCTGTTCTGTTCTATGGTGTTCTACTCTAGTCTGTTCTGTTCTGTTCTGTTTGGTTCTACTCTAGTCTGTTCTGTTCTATTCTATGGTGTTCTACTCTAGTCTGTTCTGTTCTGTTCTATGGTGTTCTACTCTAGTCTGTTCTGTTCTGTTTGGTTCTACTCTAGTCTGTTCTGTTCTATTCTATGGTGTTCTACTCTAGTCTGTTATGTTCTATTCTATGGTGTTCTACTCTAGTCTGTTCTGTTCTGTTTGGTTCTACTCTAGTCTGTTCTGTTCTATTCTATGGTGTTCTACTCTAGTCTGTTCTGTTCTGTTCTATGGTGTTCTACTCTAGTCTGTTCTGTTCTGTTTGGTTCTACTCTAGTCTGTTCTGTTCTATTCTATGGTGTTCTACTCTAGTCTGTTATGTTCTATTCTATGGTGTTCTACTCTAGTCTGTTATGTTCTATTCTATGGTGTTCTACTCTAGTCTGTTCTGTTCTGTTTGGTTCTACTCTAGTCTGTTCTGTTCTGTTTGGTTCTACTCTAGTCTGTTCTATTCTATGGTGTTCTACTCTAGTCTGTTCTATTCTATGGTGTTCTACTCTAGTCTGTTCTGTTCTATTCTATGGTGTTCTACTCTAGTCTGTTCTGTTCTATTCTATGGTGTTCTACTCTAGTCTGTTCTGTTCTATTCTATGGTGTTCTACTCTAGTCTGTTCTGTTCTGTTTGGTTCTACTCTAGTCTGTTCTGTTCTGTTTGGTTCTACTCTAGTCTGTTCTATTCTATGGTGTTCTACTCTAGTCTGTTCTATTCTATGGTGTTCTACTCTAGTCTGTTCTATTCTATGGTGTTCTACTCTAGTCTGTTCTGTTCTGTTTGGTTCTACTCTAGTCTGTTCTGTTCTGTTCTATGGTGTTCTACTCTAGTCTGTTCTGTTCTATTCTATGGTGTTCTACTCTAGTCTGTTCTGTTCTGTTTGGTTCTACTCTAGTCTGTTCTGTTCTATTCTATGGTGTTCTACTCTAGTCTGTTCTGTTCTGTTTGGTTCTACTCTAGTCTGTTCTGTTCTGTTCTATGGTGTTCTACTCTAGTCTGTTCTGTTCTATTCTATGGTGTTCTACTCTAGTCTGTTCTGTTCTGTTTGGTTCTACTCTAGTCTGTTCTGTTCTATTCTATGGTGTTCTACTCTAGTCTGTTCTGTTCTATTCTATGGTGTTCTACTCTAGTCTGTTCTGTTCTATGGTGTTCTACTCTAGTCTGTTCTGTTCTATTCTATGGTGTTCTACTCTAGTCTGTTCTGTTCTGTTTGGTTCTACTCTAGTCTGTTCTGTTCTGTTCTGTTTGGTTCTACTCTAGTCTGTTCTGTTCTGTTTGGTTCTACTCTAGTCTGTTCTGTTCTATTCTATGGTGTTCTACTCTAGTCTGTTCTGTTCTGTTTGGTTCTACTCTAGTCTGTTCTGTTCTATTCTATGGTGTTCTACTCTAGTCTGTTCTGTTCTGTTCTGTTTGGTTCTACTCTAGTCTGTTCTGTTCTATTCTATGGTGTTCTACTCTAGTCTGTTCTGTTCTATGGTGTTCTACTCTAGTCTGTTCTGTTCTATTCTATGGTGTTCTACTCTAGTCTGTTCTGTTCTGTTTGGTTCTACTCTAGTCTGTTCTGTTCTGTTCTGTTTGGTTCTACTCTAGTCTGTTCTGTTCTATTCTATGGTGTTCTACTCTAGTCTGTTCTGTTCTGTTCTGTGGTGTTCTACTCTAGTCTGTTCTGTTCTATTCTATGGTGTTCTACTCTAGTCTGTTCTGTTCTATTCTATGGTGTTCTACTCTAGTCTGTTCTGTTCTATGGTGTTCTACTCTAGTCTGTTCTGTTCTGTTCTATGGTGTTCTACTCTAGTCTGTTCTGTTCTATTCTATGGTGTTCTACTCTAGTCTGTTCTGTTCTATTCTATGGTGTTCTACTCTAGTCTGTTCTGTTCTATTCTATGGTGTTCTACTCTAGTCTGTTCTGTTCTGTTATGTTTGGTTCTACTCTAGTCTGTTCTGTTCTGTTTGGTTCTACTCTAGTCTGTTCTGTTCTATGGTGTTCTACTCTAGTCTGTTCTGTTCTGTTATGTTTGGTTCTACTCTAGTCTGTTCTGTTCTGTTTGGTTCTACTCTAGTCTGTTCTGTTCTATGGTGTTCTACTCTAGTCTGTTTCTGTTCTGTTCTGTTTGGTTCTACTCTAGTCTGTTCTGTTCTGTTCTGTTTGGTTCTACTCTACTCTGTTCTGTT
>NW_025536615.1:0-54173 GCF_020615455.1 Coregonus clupeaformis
AAAAAATTAATTATTTAGGCTATTGTTTCAATTATTTCAAGGCTATAGCCTACAAATAAATAAATTATGAAGCATTTGCGAGAGCGACACACTAGGCTGGCAGGAACATTAAGCACCCAGCATTTAAACAACATTTCGTTGTATTAAATCATTATATTCTATCAATGGTGCATATAGGCTGTGACTTACTTAGAATTAAATAAAAATGTAACGAAAAATGCCTTATTAAATGCCTTTAAATTCACTTTTAGAAAAACACGAGTTTGGCCAGAGTCTGTGGCTTCAGCCTCAAGAATTTGCCCCCATCCCATCCGATATTGGGCAACTGTAGCAATTTTTTTGTTGTCTGAGTGAGGGAAATGCTGTAACGATGAGAAGTTGAGGATTATAATAAATACAGCTTTCATGTCATACAAGCAAGCCAAACACCTGTCCAAATGTGCACTTCACATTCCTAAATCATAAACCTCATATCATGTACAGTGTCAACGTTTATGATAACTATTTTTGATGTACAGTTAGTTACAAGATGACATGCGTCACACCCTGGGTTGTTCTGAACAGAATGAGCCTATGTTTGTTTATTGTGAAGAAAATTTGCCGGGTCACCTGAATGCACTCATGACTCCGGTCTATGCACACCAAAAGTATGATATGGGTTTCTGAATTGCCTTGTGAAAGCTTAACACTGTAAGATCTTATTTTATCATTTAGCTAGTCATGTTGGCAATAGAACAAGCTTCAAATCATGCCCACCTGTCCCAGATTGCTATTTATAAATGGACCGTTTTTGGATTGCGTAAACAACAATAGTAATTGTGTGATTGCTGGGATGCAGGATTGGGTTCCAAATGAAACAACTACAAGTGTGCTTGCTCTAGTTCCTCAATGGCACAGCTACAGTAGGACAGTTCAAAAAAGTACCTTATAGTTGAAGACTTCTTTGAGTCATAAAAGTGCATTGAAATTGCGTAGGAACTGTGCACACTTTGGAGAGGTATGTGGCCACTTGGAAACACCAGTTAGTCCTCTCACTCATACCCTTGTATGATTGAATATTCTTATCATGTTACTGAATGTATCCAGAATATTTTCAGATTTCGTTATCAACAAATGCATCTAAAAGTACAGTAAATGTAAAATGCACATAATATCAACAATGTAATGTTTGGATTCAGTCTTGTGTCAGGTGAACTGTTGTGTACTCACCTTTGGTCTAATAATTTCCCCATTATCTCAAAACTGTTCCCTTTCAATTGCTACCATGGTTATGCATATGATTTTCATATTTCTTCTGTAGGAAACATTTCAATTTAGCCCTATCCATATAGGCCAATTCCCACGAGTGTAAAGGGTTAATGAGGGGCTGAAGCAAGAAGCTTCTGTGAAGTCCCTGGTGTCCTTACAGGAGGAGAATAGCAGAAATAAGGAGACCAGTGGCCAGCAGAAGGGACAACCACTACTGCTGTGTTCCCTTCTCCCTCGAAATGCTCCTATCATTTTAAGAATGTAACAGTTACATTGAATTACTACATCTGTCCAACCAGTTTAATCCCATATTGTTTCTTTTTTTTTAGCTGGAAGCTCAGCAGTCCAAGCTCAATTAACCATTGGTGTACAGTATATAGTTAGCAGTTTCTATAATGCTGCTCCATTTAAATCCAAATATAGGGCTCTATTCAATCTGTATCGCTGAAGCGTTACAAATTGCGTGATAGAAATGGAAAGGTAATTTCCGATTGAGCCAACTTATGCAGCATTTAACGTGAATGCAGTCTCCGCTAATGTGGAAACATTGCCTTTAAATTTCAATCACGCTGTAATGCTGAACTTCCACGATACAGATTGAATAGAGCCCCAAGTGACAATAAATTATCTCGTTTGGCTTTTCTTGACAGGCGGCAATGGAAACTCCCCAACAGTTCTGCAGTTAATCATTGATGCTTGCTTGCATAAATGTTCCCTTCATCAACGTGACATGGCTTGCGTGTACTCTGTCTTACATGCTCTGTCTGCTAGCATTCTCTTTTTTTGCCTTTCAAAGTTTCTGTACCTAACTTTTTGAATGTCAAATATATGTAAAAATATATATATATATAAAATAACAGACCAATTAAAAATAAGACATTTATGGATAGATCTTTTTTATTTTATTATTATGTGTTTCAAAACATGTGCAGGAGCTCATGTGAAATGACCCTTTTAAACACATTTAATATTACAGTACAGTGAGGGAAAAAAGTATTTGATCCCCTGCTGATTTTGTACATTTGCCCACTGACAAAGAAATGATCAGTCTATAATTCTAATGGTAGGTGTATTTGAACAGTGAGAGACAGAATAACAACCAAAAAATCCAGAAAAACGCATGTCAAAAATGTTATAAATTGATATGCATTTTAATGAGGGAAATAAGTATTTGACCCCCTCTCAATCAGAAAGATTTCTGGCTCCCGGGTGTCTTTTTATAAAGGTAACGAGCTGAGATTAGGAGCACACTCTTAAAGGGAGTGCTCCTAATCTTAGCTTTTGTTACCTGTATAAAAGACACCTGTCCACAGAAGCAATCAATCAATCAGATTCCAAACTCTCCACCATGGCCAAGACCAAAGAGCTCTCCATGGATGTCAGGGACAAGATTGTAGACCTACACAAGGCTGGAATGGGCTACAAGACCATCGCCAAGCAACTTGGTGAGAAGATGACAACAGTTGGTGCGATTATTCGCAAATGGAAGAAACACAAAAGAACTGTCAATCTCCCTCGGCCTGGGGCTCCATGCAAGATCTCACCTCATGGAGTTGCAATGATCATGAGAACAGTGAGGAATCAGCCCAGAACTACACGGGAGGATGTTGTCAATGATCTCAAGGCAGCTGGGACCATAGTCACCAAGAAAACAATTGGTAACACACTACGCCGTGAAGGACTGAAATCCTGCAGCGCCCGCAAGGTCCCCCTGCTCAAGAAAGCACATATACAGGCCTGTCTGAAGTTTGCCAATGAACATCTGAATGATTCAGAGGAGAACTGGGTGAAAGTGTTGTGGTCAGATGAGACCAAAATCGAGCTCTTTGGCATCAACTAAACTCGCCGTGTTTGGAGGAGGAATGCTGCCTATGACCCCAAGAACACCATCCCCACTGTCAAACATGGAGGTGGAAACATTATGCTTTGGGGGTGTTTTTCTGCTAAGGGCACAGGACAACTTCACCGCATCAAAGGGACGATGGACGGGGCCATGTACCGTCAAATCTTGGGTGAGAACCTCCTTCCCTCAGCCAGGGCATTGAAAATGGGTTGTGGATGGGTATTCCAGCATGACAATGACCCAAAACACACGGCCAAGGCAACAAAGGAGTAGCTCAAGAAGAAGCACATTAAGGTCCTGGAGTGGCCTAGCCAGTCTCCAGATCTTAATCCCATAGAAAATCTGTGGAGTTGCCAAACGTCAGCCTCAAAACCTTAATGACTTGGAGAAGATCTTCAAAGAGGAGTGGGACAAAATCCCTCATGAGATGTGTGCAAACCTGGTGGCCAACTACAAGAAACGTCTGACCTCTGTGATTGCCAACAAGGGTTTTGCCACCAAGTACTAAGTCATGTTTTGCAGAGGGGTCAAATACTTATTTCCCTCATTTAAAATGCAAATCAATTTATAACATTTTTGATATGTGTATTTCTGTATTTATTTGTTGTTATTCTGTCTCTCACTGTTCAAAGAAACCTACCATTAAAATTATAGACAGATCATTTCTTTGTCAGTGGGCAAACGTACAAAATCAGCAGGGGATCAAATACTTTTTTTTTCAGTTGAAGTCGGAAGTTTACATACACCTTAGCCAAATACATTTAAACTCAGTTTTTCACAATTCCTGACATTTAATCCTAGTAAAATGTCCCTGTCTTAGGTCAGTTAGGATCACCACTTTATTTTAAGAATGTGAAATGTCAGAATAATAGTAGAGAGAATGATTTATTTCAGCTTTTATTTATTTTATCACATTTCCAGTGGGTCAGAAGTTTACATACACTCAATTAGTATTTGGTAGCATTGCCTTTAAATTGTTTAACTTGGGTCAAAAATTTCGGGTAGCCTTCCACAAGCTTCCCACAATAAGTTGGGTGAATTTTGGCCCATTCCTCCTGACAGAGCTGGTGTATCTGAGTCAGGTTTTTAGGCCTCCTTGCTCGCACACGCTTTTTCAGTTCTGCCCACAAATTTTCCATAGGACTGAGGTCAGGGCTTTGTGATGGCCACTCCAATACCTTGACTTTGTTGTCCTTAAGCCATTTTGGCACAACTTTGGAAATATGCTTGGGGTCATTGTCCATTTGGAAGACCCATTTGCGACCAAGCTTTAACTTCCTGACTGATGTCTTGAGATGTTGCTTCAATATATCCACATAATTTTCCTTCCTCATGATGCCATCTATTTTGTGAAGTGCACCAGTCCCTCCTGCAGCAAAGCACCCCCACAGCATGATGCTGCCACCCCGTGCTTTACGGTTGGGATGGTGTTATTCGGCTTGCAAGCATACCCCCTTTTTTTCTCCAAACATATCAATGGTATTTATGGCCAAACAGTTCTATCAGACCAGAGGACATTTCTCCAAAAAGTATGATCTTTGTCCCCATGTGCAGTTGCAAACCGTAGTCTGGCTTTTTTATGGCGGTTTTGGAGCAGTGGCTTCTTTCCCTTGCTGAGCGGCCTTTCATGTTATGTCGATATAGCACTAGTTTTACTGTGGATATAGATACTTTAGTACCTGTTTCCTCCAGCATCTTCACAAGGTCCTTTGCTGTTGTTCTTGGATTGATTTGCACTTTTCGCACCAAAGTACATTCATCTCTAGGCTCCTTCCTGAGCGGTATGATGGATGCGTGGTCCCATGGTGTTTATACTTGCGTACTATTGTTTGTACAGATGAACGTGGTACCTTCAGGCGCATGGAAATTGCTCCCAAGGATGAACCAGACTTTCTTTTCTGAGGTCTTGGCTGATTTCTTTTGATTTTCCCATGATGTCAAGCAAAAAGGCACTGAGTTTGAAGGTAGGCATTGAAATACATCCACAGCTCCACCTCCAATTGACTCAAATGATGTCAATTAGCTTATTAGAAGCTTCTAAAGCCATGACATCATTTTCTGGAATCCAAGCTGTTTAAAGGCACAGTCAACTTAGTGTATGTAAACTTCTGACCCACTGGAATTGTGATACAGTGAATTATAAGTGGATTTAATAAAAAAAAATGGATTTAATGGTGCTCTGTGGGATGTTCAAAGTTTCTGATATTTTTCTATAACCCAACCCTGATCTGTACTTCTCCACAACTTTGTCCCTGACCTGTTTGGAGAGCTCCTTGGTCTTCATGGTGCCGCTTGCTTAGTGGTGCCCCTTGCGTAGTGGTGTTGCAGACTCTGGGGCCTTTCAGAACAGGTATATATATACTGAGATAATGTGACAGATCATTTGACACTTAGATTGCACACAGGTGGACTTTAGTTAACTGATTTAGTGACTTCTGATTGTAATTGGTTGCACCAGATCTTATTTAGGGGCTTCATAGCAAAGGGGGTGAATTCATATGCACGCACCACTTTTCCGTTATTTATTTTTTAGAATTTCTTGAAATAAGTTATTTTTTTCATTTCACTTCACCAATTTGGACTATTTTGTGTATGTCCATTACATAATGTCCCAAAAAAACCCATTTAAATTACAGGTTGTAATGCAACAAAATAGGAAAAACGCCAAGGGGGATGAATACTTTGCAAGGCATTGTATCCTGCCTAGTGGCGACACACTGTTGAGTTTTGGCCACATGAGAAAATAAATGTGACTATTCAGCTTCAGCTCCTAAAATCTCACTGGAAATGAGGAGGTGTTTTTGGTGTAACAGTAATGTTATAGGCCTACTATGATATGGTATTATATTCGGTTCTGTACCGTCAAATCCTTCCCTCAGCCAGGGCATTGAAAATGGGTCGTGGATGGGTATTTCAGCATGACAATGACCCAAAACACACGGCCAAGGCAACAAAGGAGTGGCTCAAGAAGAAGCACATTAAGGTCCTGGAGTGGCCTATCCAGTCTCCAGACCTTAATCCCATAGACAATCTGTGGAGGGAGCTGAAGGTTCGAGTTGCCAAACGTCAGCCTCGAAACCTTAATGACTTGGAGAAGATCTGCAAAGAGGAGTGGGACAAAATCCCTCCTGAGATGTGTGCAAACCTGGTGGCCAAGTACAAGAAACGTCTGACCTCTGTGATTGCCAACAAGGGTTTTGCCACCAAGTACTAAGTCATGTTTTGCAGAGGGGTCAAATACTTATTTCCCTCATTTAAAATGCAAATCAATTTATAACATTTTTGATATGTGTATTTCTGTATTTATTTGTTGTTATTCTGTCTCTCACTGTTCAAAGAAACCTACCATTAAAATTATAGACAGATCATTTCTTTGTCAGTGGGCAAACGTACAAAATCAGCAGGGGATCAAATACTTTTTTTCCCTCACTGTAGCTACATGATTACAAGAATACAAAGGCCACTGATAAGGGGTTGAAAGAGGGAAATAGGTACAAGGAAACATATTATTATACGAGGAAATAACTGCAACTTCTAGCTGCTAGGATTTGCATGTCAATTAATAATTAATAGTTTCCCAGTCCCTGCCGATGGAAAAACAACATGGTGTTCTCGGGGTGATGAGAGGTGTTGGGTTTGCGCCAGACATAGTGTTTTCCTTGATGGCCAAAAAGCTCAATTTTAGTCTTATCTGACCAGAGTACCTTCTTCCATATGTTTGGGGAGTCTCCCACTTGCCTTTTGGCGAACACCAAACGTGTTTGCTTATTTTTTTCTGTAAGCAATGGCTTTTTTCTGGCCACTCTTCTGTAAAGCCCAGCTCTGTGGAGTGTACGGCTTAAAGTGGTCCTATGGACAGATACTCCCATCTCGCTGTGGAGCTTTGCAGCTCCTTCAGGATTATCTTTGGTCTCTTTGTTGCCTCTCTGATTAATGCCCTCCTTGCCTGGTCCGTGAGTTTTGGTGGGCGGCCCTCTCTTGGCAGGTTTGTTGTGGTGCCATATTCTTAAAAAAAAAAAAAAAAATGGATTTAATGGTGCTCTGTGGGATGTTCAAAGTTTCTGATATTTTTCTATAACCCAACCCTGATCTGTACTTCTCCACAACTTTGTCCCTGACCTGTTTGGAGAGCTCCTTGGTCTTCATGGTGCCGCTTGCTTAGTGGTGCCCCTTGCGTAGTGGTGTTGCAGACTCTGGGGCCTTTCAGAACAGGTATATATATACTGAGATAATGTGACAGATCATTTGACACTTAGATTGCACACAGGTGGACTTTAGTTAACTGATTTAGTGACTTCTGATTGTAATTGGTTGCACCAGATCTTATTTAGGGGCTTCATAGCAAAGGGGGTGAATTCATATGCACGCACCACTTTTCCGTTATTTATTTTTTAGAATTTCTTGAAATAAGTTATTTTTTTCATTTCACTTCACCAATTTGGACTATTTTGTGTATGTCCATTACATAATGTCCCAAAAAAACCCATTTAAATTACAGGTTGTAATGCAACAAAATAGGAAAAACGCCAAGGGGGATGAATACTTTTGCAAGGCATTGTATCCTGCCTAGTGGCGACACACTGTTGAGTTTTGGCCACATGAGAAAATAAATGTGACTATTCAGCTTCAGCTCCTAAAATCTCACTGGAAATGAGGAGGTGTTTTTGGTGTAACAGTAATGTTATAGGCCTACTATGATATGGTATTATATTCGGTTCTGTACCGTCAAATCCTTCCCTCAGCCAGGGCATTGAAAATGGGTCGTGGATGGGTATTTCAGCATGACAATGACCCAAAACACACGGCCAAGGCAACAAAGGAGTGGCTCAAGAAGAAGCACATTAAGGTCCTGGAGTGGCCTATCCAGTCTCCAGACCTTAATCCCATAGACAATCTGTGGAGGGAGCTGAAGGTTCGAGTTGCCAAACGTCAGCCTCGAAACCTTAATGACTTGGAGAAGATCTGCAAAGAGGAGTGGGACAAAATCCCTCCTGAGATGTGTGCAAACCTGGTGGCCAAGTACAAGAAACGTCTGACCTCTGTGATTGCCAACAAGGGTTTTGCCACCAAGTACTAAGTCATGTTTTGCAGAGGGGTCAAATACTTATTTCCCTCATTTAAAATGCAAATCAATTTATAACATTTTTGATATGTGTATTTCTGTATTTATTTGTTGTTATTCTGTCTCTCACTGTTCAAAGAAACCTACCATTAAAATTATAGACAGATCATTTCTTTGTCTGTGGGCAAACGTACAAAATCAGCAGGGGATCAAATACTTTTTTCCCTCACTGTAGCTACATGATTACAAGAATACAAAGGCCACTGATAAGGGGTTGAAAGAGGGAAATAGGTACAAGGAAACATATTATTATACGAGGAAATAACTGCAACTTCTAGCTGCTAGGATTTGCATGTCAATTAATAATTAATAGTTTCCCAGTCCCTGCCGATGGAAAAACAACATGGTGTTCTCGGGGTGATGAGAGGTGTTGGGTTTGCGCCAGACATAGTGTTTTCCTTGATGGCCAAAAAGCTCAATTTTAGTCTTATCTGACCAGAGTACCTTCTTCCATATGTTTGGGGAGTCTCCCACATGCCTTTTGGCGAACACCAAACGTGTTTGCTTATTTTTTCTGTAAGCAATGGCTTTTTTTCTGGCCACTCTTCTGTAAAGCCCAGCTCTGTGGAGTGTACGGCTTAAAGTGGTCCTATGGACAGATACTCCCATCTCCGCTGTGGAGCTTTGCAGCTCCTTCAGGATTATCTTTGGTCTCTTTGTTGCCTCTCTGATTAATGCCCTCCTTGCCTGGTCCGTGAGTTTTGGTGGGGCGGCCCTCTCTTGGCAGGTTTGTTGTGGTGCCATATTCTTTAAAAAAAAAAAAAAAAATGGATTTAATGGTGCTCTGTGGGATGTTCAAAGTTTCTGATATTTTTCTATAACCCAACCCTGATCTGTACTTCTCCACAACTTTGTCCCTGACCTGTTTGGAGAGCTCCTTGGTCTTCATGGTGCCGCTTGCTTAGTGGTGCCCCTTGCGTAGTGGTGTTGCAGACTCTGGGGCCTTTCAGAACAGGTATATATATACTGAGATAATGTGACAGATCATTTGACACTTAGATTGCACACAGGTGGACTTTAGTTAACTGATTTAGTGACTTCTGATTGTAATTGGTTGCACCAGATCTTATTTAGGGGCTTCATAGCAAAGGGGGTGAATTCATATGC
Organism: Coregonus clupeaformis; assembly: GCF_020615455.1. Lineage (NCBI taxonomy): Eukaryota > Metazoa > Chordata > Actinopteri > Salmoniformes > Salmonidae > Coregonus > Coregonus clupeaformis. Next base: position 9,321 of record NW_025536615.1, read on the forward strand.
ACGCACCACTTTTCCGTTATTTATTTTTTAGAATTTCTTGAAATAAGTTATTTTTTTCATTTCACTTCACCAATTTGGACTATTTTGTGTATGTCCATTACATAATGTCCCAAAAAAAATCCATTTAAATTACAGGTTGTAATGCAACAAAATAGGAAAAACGCCAAGGGGGATGAATACTTTTGCAAGGCATTGTATCCTGCCTAGTGGCGACACACTGTTGAGTTTTGGCCACATGAGAAAATAAATGTGACTATTCAGCTTCAGCTCCTAAAATCTCACTGGAAATGAGGAGGTGTTTTTGGTGTAACAGTAATGTTATAGGCCTACTATGATATGGTATTATATTCGGTTCTGTACCGTCAAATCCTTCCCTCAGCCAGGGCATTGAAAATGGGTCGTGGATGGGTATTTCAGCATGACAATGACCCAAAACACACGGCCAAGGCAACAAAGGAGTGGCTCAAGAAGAAGCACATTAAGGTCCTGGAGTGGCCTATCCAGTCTCCAGACCTTAATCCCATAGACAATCTGTGGAGGGAGCTGAAGGTTCGAGTTGCCAAACGTCAGCCTCGAAACCTTAATGACTTGGAGAAGATCTGCAAAGAGGAGTGGGACAAAATCCCTCCTGAGATGTGTGCAAACCTGGTGGCCAAGTACAAGAAACGTCTGACCTCTGTGATTGCCAACAAGGGTTTTGCCACCAAGTACTAAGTCATGTTTTGCAGAGGGGTCAAATACTTATTTCCCTCATTTAAAATGCAAATCAATTTATAACATTTTGATATGTGTATTTCTGTATTTATTTGTTGTTATTCTGTCTCTCACTGTTCAAAGAAACCTACCATTAAAATTATAGACAGATCATTTCTTTGTCTGTGGGCAAACGTACAAAATCAGCAGGGGATCAAATACTTTTTTCCCTCACTGTAGCTACATGATTACAAGAATACAAAGGCCACTGATAAGGGGGTTGAAAGAGGGAAATAGGTACAAGGAAACATATTATTATACGAGGAAATAACTGCAACTTCTAGCTGCTAGGATTTGCATGTCAATTAATAATTAATAGTTTCCCAGTCCCTGCCGATGGAAAAACAACATGGTGTTCTCGGGGTGATGAGAGGTGTTGGGTTTGCGCCAGACATAGTGTTTTCCTTGATGGCCAAAAAGCTCAATTTTAGTCTTATCTGACCAGAGTACCTTCTTCCATATGTTTGGGGAGTCTCCCACATGCCTTTTGGCGAACACCAAACGTGTTTGCTTATTTTTTTCTGTAAGCAATGGCTTTTTTTCTGGCCACTCTTCTGTAAAGCCCAGCTCTGTGGAGTGTACGGCTTAAAGTGGTCCTATGGACAGATACTCCCATCTCCGCTGTGGAGCTTTGCAGCTCCTTCAGGATTATCTTTGGTCTCTTTGTTGCCTCTCTGATTAATGCCCTCCTTGCCTGGTCCGTGAGTTTTGGTGGGCGGCCCTCTCTTGGCAGGTTTGTTGTGGTGCCATATTCTTAAAAAAAAAAAAAAAAAATGGATTTAATGGTGCTCTGTGGGATGTTCAAAGTTTCTGATATTTTTCTATAACCCAACCCTGATCTGTACTTCTCCACAACTTTGTCCCTGACCTGTTTGGAGAGCTCCTTGGTCTTCATGGTGCCGCTTGCTTAGTGGTGCCCCTTGCGTAGTGGTGTTGCAGACTCTGGGGCCTTTCAGAACAGGTATATATATACTGAGATAATGTGACAGATCATTTGACACTTAGATTGCACACAGGTGGACTTTAGTTAACTGATTTAGTGACTTCTGATTGTAATTGGTTGCACCAGATCTTATTTAGGGGCTTCATAGCAAAGGGGGTGAATTCATATGCACGCACCACTTTTCCGTTATTTATTTTTAGAATTTCTTGAAATAAGTTATTTTTTTCATTTCACTTCACCAATTTGGACTATTTTGTGTATGTCCATTACATAATGTCCCCAAAAAAACCCATTTAAATTACAGGTTGTAATGCAACAAAATAGGAAAAACGCCAAGGGGGATGAATACTTTTGCAAGGCATTGTATCCTGCCTAGTGGCGACACACTGTTGAGTTTTGGCCACATGAGAAAATAAATGTGACTATTCAGCTTCAGCTCCTAAAATCTCACTGGAAATGAGGAGGTGTTTTTGGTGTAACAGTAATGTTATAGGCCTACTATGATATGGTATTATATTCGGTTCTGTACCGTCAAATCCTTCCCTCAGCCAGGGCATTGAAAATGGGTCGTGGATGGGTATTTCAGCATGACAATGACCCAAAACACACGGCCAAGGCAACAAAGGAGTGGCTCAAGAAGAAGCACATTAAGGTCCTGGAGTGGCCTATCCAGTCTCCAGACCTTAATCCCATAGACAATCTGTGGAGGGAGCTGAAGGTTCGAGTTGCCAAACGTCAGCCTCGAAACCTTAATGACTTGGAGAAGATCTGCAAAGAGGAGTGGGACAAAATCCCTCCTGAGATGTGTGCAAACCTGGTGGCCAAGTACAAGAAACGTCTGACCTCTGTGATTGCCAACAAGGGTTTTGCCACCAAGTACTAAGTCATGTTTTGCAGAGGGGTCAAATACTTATTTCCCTCATTTAAAATGCAAATCAATTTATAACATTTTTGATATGTGTATTTCTGTATTTATTTGTTGTTATTCTGTCTCTCACTGTTCAAAGAAACCTACCATTAAAATTATAGACAGATCATTTCTTTGTCAGTGGGCAAACGTACAAAATCAGCAGGGGATCAAATACTTTTTTCCCTCACTGTAGCTACATGATTACAAGAATACAAAGGCCACTGATAAGGGGGTTGAAAGAGGGAAATAGGTACAAGGAAACATATTATTATACGAGGAAATAACTGCAACTTCTAGCTGCTAGGATTTGCATGTCAATTAATAATTAATAGTTTCCCAGTCCCTGCCGATGGAAAAACAACATGGTGTTCTTGGGGTGATGAGAGGTGTTGGGTTTGCGCCAGACATAGTGTTTTCCTTGATGGCCAAAAAGCTCAATTTTAGTCTCATCTGACCAGAGTACCTTCTTCCATATGTTTGGGGAGTCTCCCACATGCCTTTTGGCGAACACCAAACGTGTTTGCTTATTTTTTTCTGTAAGCAATGGCTTTTTTTCTGGCCACTCTTCTGTAAAGCCCAGCTCTGTGGAGTGTACGGCTTAAAGTGGTCCTATGGACAGATACTCCCATCTCCGCTGTGGAGCTTTGCAGCTCCTTCAGGATTATCTTTGGTCTCTTTGTTGCCTCTCTGATTAATGCCCTCCTTGCCTGGTCCGTGAGTTTTGGTGGGCGGCCCTCTCTTGGCAGGTTTGTTGTGGTGCCATATTCTTAAAAAAAAAAAAAAAAAATGGATTTAATGGTGCTCTGTGGGATGTTCAAAGTTTCTGATATTTTTCTATAACCCAACCCTGATCTGTACTTCTCCACAACTTTGTCCCTGACCTGTTTGGAGAGCTCCTTGGTCTTCATGGTGCCGCTTGCTTGGTGGTGCCCCTTGCGTAGTGGTGTTGCAGACTCTGGGGCCTTTCAGAACAGGTATATATATACTGAGATAATGTGACAGATCATTTGACACTTAGATTGCACACAGGTGGACTTTAGTTAACTGATTTAGTGACTTCTGATTGTAATTGGTTGCACCAGATCTTATTTAGGGGCTTCATAGCAAAGGGGGTGAATACATATGCACGCACCACTTTTCCGTTATTTATTTTTTAGAATTTCTTGAAATAAGTTATTTTTTTCATTTCACTTCACCAATTTGGACTATTTTGTGTATGTCCATTACATAATGTCCCAAAAAAATCCATTTAAATTACAGGTTGTAATGCAACAAAATAGGAAAAACGCCAAGGGGGATGAATACTTTTGCAAGGCATTGTATCCTGCCTAGTGGCGACACACTGTTGAGTTTTGGCCACATGAGAAAATAAATGTGACTATTCAGCTTCAGCTCCTAAAATCTCACTGGAAATGAGGAGGTGTTTTTGGTGTAACAGTAATGTTATAGGCCTACTATGCTATGGTATTATATTCGGGTTCTGTACCGTCAAATCCTTCCCTCAGCCAGGGCATTGAAAATGGGTCGTGGATGGGTATTTCAGCATGACAATGACCCAAAACACACGGCCAAGGCAACAAAGGAGTGGCTCAAGAAGAAGCACATTAAGGTCCTGGAGTGGCCTATCCAGTCTCCAGACCTTAATCCCATAGACAATCTGTGGAGGGAGCTGAAGGTTCGAGTTGCCAAACGTCAGCCTCGAAACCTTAATGACTTGGAGAAGATCTGCAAAGAGGAGTGGGACAAAATCCCTCCTGAGATGTGTGCAAACCTGGTGGCCAAGTACAAGAAACGTCTGACCTCTGTGATTGCCAACAAGGGTTTTGCCACCAAGTACTAAGTCATGTTTTGCAGAGGGGTCAAATACTTATTTCCCTCATTTAAAATGCAAATCAATTTATAAAATTTTTGATATGTGTATTTCTGTATTTATTTGTTGTTATTCTGTCTCTCACTGTTCAAAGAAACCTACCATTAAAATTATAGACAGATCATTTCTTTGTCAGTGGGCAAACGTACAAAATCAGCAGGGGATCAAATACTTTTTTCCCTCACTGTAGCTACATGATTACAAGAATACAAAGGCCACTGATAAGGGGTTGAAAGAGGGAAATAGGTACAAGGAAACATATTATTATACGAGGAAATAACTGCAACTTCTAGCTGCTAGGATTTGCATGTCAATTAATAATTAATAGTTTCCCAGTCCCTGCCGATGGAAAAACAACATGGTGTTCTCGGGGTGATGAGAGGTGTTGGGTTTGCGCCAGACATAGTGTTTTCCTTGATGGCCAAAAAGCTCAATTTTAGTCTTATCTGACCAGAGTACCTTCTTCCATATGTTTGGGGAGTCTCCCACATGCCTTTTGGCGAACACCAAACGTGTTTGCTTATTTTTTTCTGTAAGCAATGGCTTTTTTTCTGGCCACTCTTCTGTAAAGCCCAGCTCTGTGGAGTGTACGGCTTAAAGTGGTCCTATGGACAGATACTCCCATCTCCGCTGTGGAGCTTTGCAGCTCCTTCAGGATTATCTTTGGTCTCTTTGTTGCCTCTCTGATTAATGCCCTCCTTGCCTGGTCCGTGAGTTTTGGTGGGCGGCCCTCTCTTGGCAGGTTTGTTGTGGTGCCATATTCTTAAAAAAAAAAAAAAATAATGGATTTAATGGTGCTCTGTGGGATGTTCAAAGTTTCTGATATTTTTCTATAACCCAACCCTGATCTGTACTTCTCCACAACTTTGTCCCTGACCTGTTTGGAGAGCTCCTTGGTCTTCATGGTGCCGCTTGCTTAGTGGTGCCCCTTGCGTAGTGGTGTTGCAGACTCTGGGGCCTTTCAGAACAGGTATATATATACTGAGATAATGTGACAGATCATTTGACACTTAGATTGCACACAGGTGGACTTTAGTTAACTGATTTAGTGACTTCTGATTGTAATTGGTTGCACCAGATCTTATTTAGGGGCTTCATAGCAAAGGGGGTGAATTCATATGCACGCACCACTTTTCCGTTATTTATTTTTTAGAATTTCTTGAAATAAGTTATTTTTTCATTTCACTTCACCAATTTGGACTATTTTGTGTATGTCCATTACATAATGTCCCAAAAAAACCCATTTAAATTACAGGTTGTAATGCAACAAAATAGGAAAACGCCAAGGGGGGATGAATACTTTTGCAAGGCATTGTATCCTGCCTAGTGGCGACACACTGTTGAGTTTTGGCCACATGAGAAAATAAATGTGACTATTCAGCTTCAGCTCCTAAAATCTCACTGGAAATGAGGAGGTGTTTTTGGTGTAACAGTAATGTTATAGGCCTACTATGCTATGGTATTATATTCGGTTCTGTACCGTCAAATCCTTCCCTCAGCCAGGGCATTGAAAATGGGTCGTGGATGGGTATTTCAGCATGACAATGACCCAAAACACACGGCCAAGGCAACAAAGGAGTGGCTCAAGAAGAAGCACATTAAGGTCCTGGAGTGGCCTATCCAGTCTCCAGACCTTAATCCCATAGACAATCTGTGGAGGGAGCTGAAGGTTCGAGTTGCCAAACGTCAGCCTCGAAACCTTAATGACTTGGAGAAGATCTGCAAAGAGGAGTGGGACAAAATCCCTCCTGAGATGTGTGCAAACCTGGTGGCCAAGTACAAGAAACGTCTGACCTCTGTGATTGCCAACAAGGGTTTTGCCACCAAGTACTAAGTCATGTTTTGCAGAGGGGTCAAATACTTATTTCCCTCATTTAAAATGCAAATCAATTTATAAAATTTTTGATATGTGTATTTCTGTATTTATTTGTTGTTATTCTGTCTCTCACTGTTCAAAGAAACCTACCATTAAAATTATAGACAGATCATTTCTTTGTCAGTGGGCAAACGTACAAAATCAGCAGGGGATCAAATACTTTTTTCCCTCACTGTAGCTACATGATTACAAGAATACAAAGGCCACTGATAAGGGGTTGAAAGAGGGAAATAGGTACAAGGAAACATATTATTATACGAGGAAATAACTGCAACTTCTAGCTGCTAGGATTTGCATGTCAATTAATAATTAATAGTTTCCCAGTCCCTGCCGATGGAAAAACAACATGGTGTTCTCGGGGTGATGAGAGGTGTTGGGTTTGCGCCAGACATAGTGTTTTCCTTGATGGCCAAAAGCTCAATTTTAGTCTTATCTGACCAGAGTACCTTCTTCCATATGTTTGGGGAGTCTCCCACATGCCTTTTGGCTGAACACCAAACGTGTTTGCTTATTTTTTTCTGTAAGCAATGGCTTTTTTTTCTGGCCACTCTTCTGTAAAGCCCAGCTCTGTGGAGTGTACGGCTTAAAGTGGTCCTATGGACAGATACTCCCATCTCCGCTGTGGAGCTTTGCAGCTCCTTCAGGATTATCTTTGGTCTCTTTGTTGCCTCTCTGATTAATGCCCTCCTTGCCTGGTCCGTGAGTTTTGGTGGGCGGCCCTCTCTTGGCAGGTTTGTTGTGGTGCCATATTCTTAAAAAAAAAAAAAAAATGGATTTAATGGTGCTCTGTGGGATGTTCAAAGTTTCTGATATTTTTCTATAACCCAACCCTGATCTGTACTTCTCCACAACTTTGTCCCTGACCTGTTTGGAGAGCTCCTTGGTCTTCATGGTGCCGCTTGCTTAGTGGTGCCCCTTGCGTAGTGGTGTTGCAGACTCTGGGGCCTTTCAGAACAGGTATATATATACTGAGATAATGTGACAGATCATTTGACACTTAGATTGCACACAGGTGGACTTTAGTTAACTGATTTAGTGACTTCTGATTGTAATTGGTTGCACCAGATCTTATTTAGGGGCTTCATAGCAAAGGGGGTGAATTCATATGCACGCACCACTTTTCCGTTATTTATTTTTAGAATTTCTTGAAATAAGTTATTTTTTTCATTTCACTTCACCAATTTGGACTATTTTGTGTATGTCCATTACATAATGTCCCAAAAAAACCCATTTAAATTACAGGTTGTAATGCAACAAAATAGGAAAACGCCAAGGGGGATGAATACTTTTGCAAGGCATTGTATCCTGCCTAGTGGCGACACACTGTTGAGTTTTGGCCACATGAGAAAATAAATGTGACTATTCAGCTTCAGCTCCTAAAATCTCACTGGAAATGAGGAGGTGTTTTTGGTGTAACAGTAATGTTATAGGCCTACTATGATATGGTATTATATTCGGTTCTGTACCGTCAAATCCTTCCCTCAGCCAGGGCATTGAAAATGGGTCGTGGATGGGTATTTCAGCATGACAATGACCCAAAACACACGGCCAAGGCAACAAAGGAGTGGCTCAAGAAGAAGCACATTAAGGTCCTGGAGTGGCCTATCCAGTCTCCAGACCTTAATCCCATAGACAATCTGTGGAGGGAGCTGAAGGTTCGAGTTGCCAAACGTCAGCCTCGAAACCTTAATGACTTGGAGAAGATCTGCAAAGAGGAGTGGGACAAAATCCCTCCTGAGATGTGTGCAAACCTGGTGGCCAAGTACAAGAAACGTCTGACCTCTGTGATTGCCAACAAGGGTTTTGCCACCAAGTACTAAGTCATGTTTTGCAGAGGGGTCAAATACTTATTTCCCTCATTTAAAATGCAAATCAATTTATAACATTTTTGATATGTGTATTTCTGTATTTATTTGTTGTTATTCTGTCTCTCACTGTTCAAAGAAACCTACCATTAAAATTATAGACAGATCATTTCTTTGTCAGTGGGCAAACGTACAAAATCAGCAGGGGATCAAATACTTTTTTTTCAGTTGAAGTCGGAAGTTTACATACACCTTAGCCAAATACATTTAAACTCAGTTTTTCACAATTCCTGACATTTAATCCTAGTAAAATGTCCCTGTCTTAGGTCAGTTAGGATCACCACTTTATTTTAAGAATGTGAAATGTCAGAATAATAGTAGAGAGAATGATTTATTTCAGCTTTTATTTATTTTATCACATTTCCAGTGGGTCAGAAGTTTACATACACTCAATTAGTATTTGGTAGCATTGCCTTTAAATTGTTTAACTTGGGTCAAAAATTTCGGGTAGCCTTCCACAAGCTTCCCACAATAAGTTGGGTGAATTTTGGCCCATTCCTCCTGACAGAGCTGGTGTATCTGGAGTCAGGTTTTAGGCCTCCTTGCTCGCACACGCTTTTTCAGTTCTGCCCACAAATTTTCCATAGGACTGAGGTCAGGGCTTTGTGATGGCCACTCCAATACCTTGACTTTGTTGTCCTTAAGCCATTTTGGCACAACTTTGGAAATATGCTTGGGGTCATTGTCCATTTGGAAGACCCATTTGCGACCAAGCTTTAACTTCCTGACTGATGTCTTGAGATGTTGCTTCAATATATCCACATAATTTTCCTTCCTCATGATGCCATCTATTTTGTGAAGTGCACCAGTCCCTCCTGCAGCAAAGCACCCCCACAGCATGATGCTGCCACCCCCGTGCTTTACGGTTGGGATGGTGTTATTCGGCTTGCAAGCATACCCCCTTTTTTCTCCAAACATATCAATGGTATTTATGGCCAAACAGTTCTATCAGACCAGAGGACATTTCTCCAAAAAGTATGATCTTTGTCCCCATGTGCAGTTGCAAACCGTAGTCTGGCTTTTTTATGGCGGTTTTGGAGCAGTGGCTTCTTCCTTGCTGAGCGGCCTTTCATGTTATGTCGATATAGCACTAGTTTTACTGTGGATATAGATACTTTAGTACCTGTTTCCTCCAGCATCTTCACAAGGTCCTTTGCTGTTGTTCTTGGATTGATTTGCACTTTTCGCACCAAAGTACATTCATCTCTAGGCTCCTTCCTGAGCGGTATGATGGATGCGTGGTCCCATGGTGTTTATACTTGCGTACTATTGTTTGTACAGATGAACGTGGTACCTTCAGGCGCATGGAAATTGCTCCCAAGGATGAACCAGACTTTCTTTTCTGAGGTCTTGGCTGATTTCTTTTGATTTTCCCATGATGTCAAGCAAAAAGGCACTGAGTTTGAAGGTAGGCATTGAAATACATCCACAGCTCCACCTCCAATTGACTCAAATGATGTCAATTAGCTTATTAGAAGCTTCTAAAGCCATGACATCATTTTCTGGAATCCAAGCTGTTTAAAGGCACAGTCAACTTAGTGTATGTAAACTTCTGACCCACTGGAATTGTGATACAGTGAATTATAAGTGAAATAATCTGTCTGTAAACAATTGTTGGAAAAATTACTTGTGTCATGCACAAAGTAGATGTCCTAACCGACTTGCCAAAACTATAGTTTGTTAACAAGAAATATGTGGAGTGGTTGAAAAACTAGTTTTAATGACTCCAACCTAAGTGTATGTAAACTTCTGACTTCAACTGTATATGTAGGATTCTATTGCTGCAGTAGGACTATATGCAAATAGACTATTGCCATTTATGGATCTGTGCCATTCACTTTGAACTGGACTGTGTTTACTGCATGAGTGGTCATGAGTAGATGCAAAGCGAGAGGTGCATGTAGCCACGTGTTCACATTTGTTCATACAGTATCCTTTGCTAGTTAGTGAGTTATTAGCCCAGTTAAAGATCATTTGTAGTCAGCAATGGGGGAGTGATTGCTTCCTACAAGAGCACAAAAGTGGTACAAGTTTACATACTTTTTTACATTTAGATTTTTGTGGGATGAAGTTTAAAGTATGCTAATATTTTTTAGGTGGTTTGACACTTATTCAGACAGTAATGAAATTACATTGGGAGACAGGCAAGTGGGAGAAAATGTGAGAAAGTTGGAAGCAGGGATTGATCCCTGTTCTTAGTTGTATGCGCAGGGGTGTGTTACCACTAGACAAATGCTCTGCACAGGGAATACTAATATTAATGGTTGATGGCCGTGGGCAACCAAATCATAGATTACAGTCTCCTTGTCCATAGACTGCTTTCAAGGTAAGGACACAAATATTTTGTATTTTGTAATTTTGGTGAACCATCTCTTTAAAATAGGTCTGGAAGAAAATCCTGCTTGCTCTCCAGAAGGGTTGGCCACCCAATTGTTTGCTGTTTGAAAATGTTATTTTTATAACCATTTATTTCTCTAAATCACCCAACCTTCAAGTAAAATCGAATGAATATCAATGTTCAGGTGGTTTATGCCTATTAGTTGAAGATCCTTACCATCATCTTACTCTACATCAGGGGTGTCAAACTCATTTTAGCTCAGGGGCCACATGGAGGAAAATCTATTCCCAAGTGGGCCGGACCGGAAAAATCATGGTATATATAACTTAAAAACAACAACTTCAGATTGTTTTCTTTGTTTTAATACGATCAACATACAACATAAAGCTGGAGCCTGAGGACAGTGTGTCCAAAATAGTACAAGCACAACATCACTATTAATCATAAAACACGTCAAGTTTATTTGAAAATTCTAAAGAAAAAGAACACAAACACACAATGCCTCAGTGATTAACAGAACTGTTTCACAGATCACAGAACTATATCAGGGGTTCATTTCTCAGGCAGAAATGTAGATAAAAAAGAATGAAATCCTGTTCCCCAAACAAGTGCAAGAACCACAGAGTCAAGAATAGGTTAAATATACAAATAAAATAAAATCAATTAAAAACAATAGCACATCAACATAAAAACATATAAACATAAAGCTGGAGCCTGAGGACAGTGTGTCCAAAAGCACAACATCACTATTAATCATAAAACACCTCAAGTTATTTGAAAGTTCTGAGGACAAAGAACACACAAACACACAATGCCTCAGTGATTCACAGAAGTATATCACAGATCACAGAACTATATCAGGGTGTCTCATGTAGCACTTTAAGTGGGGTTGCATAGTTTATTTGACTCCTGATACCTGGCATCTTTTAGCTTTCACCAGCGCCTCAATATCAGGCGTCACATCCTGAGTGGCAGCCAACTTCAGGATGTGATTCAAGTGCTTGTGCGTGAGCCTTGAGCGCAGCTTTGTTTTATTTATGCTCATTACAGAGAACTTGCTCACAAAGATATGTGGTTCCAAACATGCACAACAGTTTTGTAGCGAGGGTTGTCAAGTTGGGGTAACCTGGCAAGAGATTCTGATTAAATGTGTCCAAGCCAGCTGCGGCAAATTTGCCCTTCAAATCCGAGTCACACTGCAAGTCTATTATTTCAAGTTGGATGCTGACGGGCAGATCAGAGGGATTCACGGTGAATGGCGAGCAAAAAACTTTGAAGTCTTTCTCCAGTTCACCAAAAATCTGAAAGCGTTACTCAAACTCCCGTAACAGTCCCGTTATTTTATCTTTGAACCGCTTCATGTCTGCCACATGTTGGGTCGCGCACACATTTTTCAGACAGGGGAAGTGAGCTGCATCACCACCGGCAAGTTGTGTCTCCCACAATGACAGCTTCAACTTGAAAGAACGTATGCTGTCATAATACTGCGTGACAACTTTGTTGCCCCTTGCAGCTGTTTGTTCAAGTTATTCAGGTGCTCTGTAACATCCACCATAAATGCAAGGTCCTGCATCCATTCTGCGGAATGGAATTCTAACACCGTTCAATTTCTTCTCGTAAATCAAAGAAACGCCTCAGCACCTCGACTTAACCATCTTACCTCAGTGTGGTATGGCAGGCCATAGATGTGGTCTTTCTCTTGAAGAAGGCTGTCAAACTGACGGTGATTCAGGCTTCTGGATCGGATGAAATTAACAGTTTGGATGACCACCTTCATGACGTTATCCATCTTTAATGACTTGCAACACAAAGCCTCCTGGTGCAAAATACAGTGAAAAGTCAAAAAATCACGTCCTCCATTTGCAGATTGCACTTTCTCTCTGAACTTTGTCACAACGCCTGCTTTTTTCCCGATCATTGAGGGCGCACCATCTGTAGCCAGGCTGACAGCGCGGGACCAGTCCACTCCGACCCTGTCCAGCGCGCCGACGAGTGCGGTAAAAATATCAGCTGCTGTCGTTGTATCTGTCATCGGCACCAACTCCACGAACTCCTCGGTGATGGTCAATGTGTCATCAACTCCGCGGATGAAAATGGCCAGTTGTGCAACATCTGTAATGTCCGTGCTTTCATCAATTGCAACCGAAAACGCAATAAATGACTTTACTTTTTGCTTCAACTGGCTGTCCAAATCCACTGAAAGATCGGAAATCCTGTCTGCAACTGTGTTTCTTGTCAGGCTGATATTTACAAAAGCCTGACGCTTTTCAGGGCACACAATCTAAGCTGCCTTCATCATGCATGTTTTTACAAATTCACCCTCACTAAATGGTTTTGAAGCCACTGCGATTTCATTAGCAATGAGGTAGCTAGCTTTCACTGCAGCGTCACTGATGTCTCGGCTGTGAGTAAACACAGACTTTACCTACTTGCTTTGCCCCGGTATAAACAGTTTGCTTGCTTAACACAATTGCTATTGCGCCATCCAGTGGACGCAATTGGAACAGCAGTTTATTTTATTGAAAAATTGCAGCGCATTTTTATACTTTACAAAATCATCTCGCGGGCCGGATTAAACCTGTTTGCGGGCCGGCCGGACGTTTGACACCCCTGCTCTACATAGGCAAAATAGGATGTGTTTATGAGTTGTGAGTCCCCCTACCATCTCTGCCTAGCATGTGCACAATACTACAATGTGAAAAATAGTGTGTACTAGCTAGCTAGTGTGTACTAGCTAGCTGTATAAGCAACAGCGGTTAACATAACGCCCGGACCACAGCTAGTGTGTCTACTGGTATTGACGTCCTGGAACAATGCAACTGACTCACGCGATACATGAGACCAACAAACGTCTACAGGTTAGGCGAGCACATGTGCTACCATTTGAGATGCAAAAATACCACCTGAGCATCACGCACATGCGCTTTGAGTTTAGCAGACTACACGGCATCAGCAAGCATAATATGCAGCTGGATGCTTCTCCATCTCCTGGCACAGGCTGCTGATTTTCTGGTTCTCTGCAATGATGTATGCAGTATAAACCCTGGATTGCTGATGCTATGTATTAGCCATTGAGAGGCTTTGAAGCCACTGGTTGGTGTCACGATCGTCGTTATATGAAGCGGACCAAGGCGCAGCGTGATATGCATACATCTTTTAATGAGTACTATACACAAATAACAAAACAACAAAACGATACGTGAAGTCCTAGGTTAAACACCAAAACAAACCTTACGGAACAAGATCCCACAATGAACTGTGCAAAACAGGCTGCCTAAGTATGGTTCCCAATCAGAGACAACGAGCCACAGCTGCCTCTGATTGGGAACCACCCCGGCCAACATAGAAATACACGAACTAGAACATGAACATAGAAAACACAACACAGACACTACACACCCTGGCTCAACTTTTAAGAGTCCCCAGAGCCAGGGCATGACAGTTGGCCATATTGGAATGAATGGAATTCCACAGTGTTTCAATTAAATGTTTCAAGGACAAAATTACATGTATTTAAGTATTTTGTTGTTGGAAGGTAACATTACTAATCTAAAAAATATATCCTTTAAGGAAATGTCAGTCATCTGGTGTATACTGTATATGAATTATTGGTTCTCTGAGCTGAGCTGCTCCTTAGACAGGTTGACCTTCTCTTGATATTTGGAATTCTGCTGCTTCAAGGCATCCAGCTAAGCAATAACACACACACAAAACATAGATAATTTCTAATGTATATAATAAAGATTGTTTTAAACAGGAAACTGTGCAGTTTATCTTGTAAGAAATACAGTATAAGTATGATAGTAACAACTTGGTTGTCTTTCTGATACAATGTAACAAATTCACTAAATACCTATAAGACTTGGAAATTGTACACTTTATATTTCAGTTAAATTGTAATAAATAAATAATAGATAAATAATAGATCAAACTGATAAATTGGCATAGGGTGGGCAAAACACATAGGGCCAATACCATAAACTCATATTGGGGCCCAAATGGTGAGGGCTGCCCTTGGGGCCAACTCCTTTAGGGCCAATGAGGAGCCGATGAACAAAGGCGCATTGGCCCAACGTGGGCAGCCTACATGACGCTCCAGCAACTTCACTTATTTCTGTATATCTAACTGGGAGATATAAATATGGCCGATTTGTTTTTCATTATTGATACAGTAGGCCAGGGTTCTTCAAATCCGGTCTTGTAGGGCCGTAACACGTCTGTTTTTTATTTCTACCTGGTAGTTAATTGCACTCACCTGGTGTCCCAGGTCTGAATTAGCCCCTGATTAGAAGGAGAGGATGAAAAACAGAGATGTTTCGGCCCTCCAGGACCGGAATTGAAGAACCCTGTAGTAGGCCATTGGATCGAGGCTGCATTGAAGAACATTGAACTTTGGTTTTGCCCGAGTTGCCAATCTTTAGTTGTTGCAACACTAAACCAAAGTTGCTAGTGCCCCATGCTGAAAATAATGGACACTGTCGTCCTCTGCAATAAAGTATTATACATATCAGTAGACAGGTTTCCATTGACACAGGTTTATTCAACAAAAGCAATGTCTCAAAAAACATTGCGACGTGTAATGGAAATGGCAGCTATAGGAGACATGTTGTAAAGATCAACAAAATGTTATCTGTTTCGACGGGTGGATTTTTCTTTTGTTGAACTTTCTTTATTGCGACAAATGATGATTGAAACAGTATTTTATTTTTTAAAGATTAGGATTGCTGGATAATTTTGAAGATAATTTTGAAGATCCCTAGTCCTTGCAGATAACAAGCATACCCATAAAACAATTCAGCCACCACCATGCTTGAAAATATGAAGAGTGGTACTCAGTGATGTGTTAGATTTGCCCCAAACATAACGCTTTGTATTCAGGACATACATTTCATTTCTTTGCCATATTATTTGCAGTTTTACTTTGGTGCCTTATTGCAAACAGGATGCATGTTTTATAATATTTTATTCTGTACAGGCTTCCTTCTTTTCACTTTGTCAATTAGGTTAGTAGGGTGAAATCCCTTAGCGGTTTCCTTCCTCTCCGGCAACTGAGTTAGGAAGGACGCCTGTATCTTTGTAGTGACTAGGTGTATTGATACACCATCTATGCTTAAATATATTCAATGTCTGCTTTTATTTTTTTATTTTTTTACCCATCTACCAATAGGTGCCATTTGTGAAGCATTGGAAAACTTCCCTGGTCTTTGTGGTTGAATCTGTTTTTGAAATTCACTGCTCGACTGAGAGACCTTACAGATAATTGTATGTGTGGGGTACAGAGATGAAGTAGTCATTCAAAAATCATGTTAAACACTATTATTGCCATGCAACTTATTATGTGACTTGTAATCACTTTTTTACATTTACGTCATTTTTACTCCTGAACTTATTTAGGCTTGCCATAAAAAAAATCTGAAAACATTGTTACACTTTGACATTATGGGGTATTGTGTGTAGGCCAGTGACACAAAATCTCAATTTTATCAATTTTATAATCAGGCTGTAACACAACCGTTTGGGGGAAAGGCCAAGGGGTGTGAATACTTCTGAAGGCACTGTAGTTGGGAGGGCATACAGGCTGTCACCAATTTATTAATGTGCAATATACCTAAATGGATAATGGAAACACTTCAACCACTTCATTTGTATTCGAGACACTAGGTTTAGAGATTTTTTTTTTTTAGATGTGACATTACTTCTAGCTGTTTTTATCTACACTAAACAGTTCAATGGGAACGCACCGTAGCAGTGTGTATTTTCTATGTGAACTTTCTAAATGTCAACCAAAAAATCACTGAACAAGTTAAACGGAACATAACGAGTGTTGCTTATATTGGTTACCTTTCTGGACAGTTTTTCTAAGGTTTTTTCACCCTACGCCCATTTTTTCAAAATGTTCAACCTAGATCAAAATGATCCGGATTCTGTAATCCTCTTTTTTGCAATCCAGGATCAAATCGATCTGGCTGTTTTTTTTAAATAATCGGATTGGATGCCTCAAAAGTTAGAGACAAATGTGTAGGTAGAAAACAGAAACCGCTCTGTTTGTCACAACCGCTAATAGCGGATATCAGAGGTTACTCACATAACTGATTCTATGAACTTAGCGGCGCATTCAGTGGATTTAAAATGATACGCTTATTACTGAACATGTATCTAACTTGAATATTTTCCCTTTGTTCATGTTGAAATTGATTTATTTGAATAGATTAGGGCAGATACAAATTAACAGTGAATCATTGTTTAAGCACTTATTTTTTTTATCGCTATTTGTGATACAATTTGCTGATTTCCCATGGTCACACATGACTGGTTCTTGGTCTCCCTTGTTTCGTTAGGTGAGGAGCAGTTACCATATAAAAAGCATCCGGGTTGGTACCAGATAGGCATACTTGATTCTGTTCTGTCTGAAGATGTCACTATTGTACAGACTATTGTATTCAAGAAAAAGTATCTGATACAACCTGACGTACAACATGTGGGCGAGGCTTAAAGTGGGACGTAACCAATGAAAAGCTCCATTCGTCTGTTAGCCTCTTTCCATAAGAGAGAGTAGGCATATTATATTGTTTCAGGTGTGGTCGTCATTGAGATGGGAGACAGATCGCATAAAGGCCTACGGACACCGATGAGATACGAGATATTTTGTCACCACCCGCGAGAATGGCGACTGAAGAATGTCAGAAAGGCATAAGTGGTGGACATAGAGTGATGCAATTCGGAATGTACTACATATGCCAGCCTAACCTTTCCAGCAAGGTATTTCAAAACTATGTTTTCCCTCTGCGTAAATCATTCTGGAGTCTCCAAAGGATTCCTGAAGAAGGCATGCAGAACTGAAGCAAGTTTTTAACCATGGTCTGAAATTATGAACAAATCAGGCTATAGATAGTCGAACTCAAATGCATATGTTTTTTTCCTTTTTTTCTCTTAGATTATTAATGTGGGGTTTTCTGTAATGAAGTTATTAGTTATTATAATGTCCCATCAATTGTCGTAGGCTATTTTGTGTTATGATATGGACATTCTATAAAATGTTATTACTTTAGATTAGCCTATTTCATTGCTTTGATGTCGGCAGGAGGCAGTGGCATTTTGACAAATTATTCTAATTATCCTTGACCGCATCAGTGGGGCAATGCGTGAGTATAAAGTCGTGGTCCTCGGCAGCGGAGGTGTCGGCAAGTCTGCTCTCACCGTGCAATTTGTGACCGGAACCTTCATAGAGAAGTATGACCCGACAATTGAAGATTTTTATCGAAAGGAGATCGAGGTGGATTCCTCCCCGTCGGTGCTGGAGATTCTGGACACTGCTGGGACAGAGCAGTTTGCTTCTATGAGAGACCTTTACATCAAGAACGGCCAGGGCTTCATACTAGTCTACAGTCTGGTCAACCAACAGAGTTTCCAAGACATCAAGCCAATGAGAGATCAGATCATCAGAGTTAAAAGGTGATTTCTGAGTTTGATATTAATTCCCTGACTGTGTCACTAGATTGAAAGTTAATTTGGAACATGATCAGAGTCATGGCCTACGGCCCTATTGAAATCAGTGAATATAGGCTATATTGTAGTAAATTCTAATGGTCTAGTAATTACTTTAGTTTATTCCACTACTAATTGCAAATTAGTATGTGTGTGTGTGAGCATGATTTGATTCCTTTGGATCGAACATACTTGAGCAGGGCTGGGCCCACATCTGCTTAGATTTATATTGGACATGTGAAACCAAACAAGCTTCCTCTGCTCTTTGAGGAGATATTATCTGATTCATCCAGGTCATGTGTTAGTCATGAAAGTCCAGCTGTGCTTCACCTTTACTCTATTACCCAGAAGCCCTTAGGTTTGATGTTGGACTTCTAGCCAGATGGAGAACCCATACGAAACCTGAACTGGTCAGGTTGTCCCACATACAGTGCCTTCAGAAAGTATTCACACCATTTGACTTTTTCAACATTTTGTTCTGTTACAAAGTGGGATTCAAATGGATTTAATTGTCTTTTTTGTCAATGATCTACACAAAATACGCTGCAATGTCAAAGTGGAAGAAAAATTCGATTTTTTAAAATGTATTAATGAAAAACAAAACACTAACATATCTTGATTAGATAATTAATCACACCCCTGAGTCATTACATGTTATAAACACCTTTGGTAGCAATTACAGCTGTGAGTCTTTTGGGGTAAGTCTAAGAGCTTTGCACACCTGTATTGTGCAATATTTGACAATTTTTCTTTTTAACATTCTTCAAGCTCTGTGAAGTTGGTTGTTGATCATTGCTAGACAGTCATTTTCAAGTATTGGCATAGGTTTTAAGTCAAAACTGTAACTAGGCCACTCGGGAACATTCAATGTCCTCTTGGTAAGCAACTCCAGTGTAGATTTGGTTTTGTGTTTTAGGTTATTGTCTTGCTTACATTTACATTACATTTACGTCATTTAGCCGACGCTCTTATCCAGAGCGACTTACAAATTGGTGCATTCACCTTATAGCCAGTGGGATAACCACTTTACATTTTTTTACTTTTTTGGGGGGGGTAGAAGGATTACTTTATCCTATCTCCCAGGTATTCCTTAAAGAGGTAGGGTTTCAAGTGTCTCCGGAAGGTGGTGAGTGACTCCCCTGTCCTGGCATTGTGAGGGAGCTTGTTCCACCA
This sequence comes from Coregonus clupeaformis, assembly GCF_020615455.1. Taxonomy (NCBI): domain Eukaryota; kingdom Metazoa; phylum Chordata; class Actinopteri; order Salmoniformes; family Salmonidae; genus Coregonus; species Coregonus clupeaformis. The sequence continues at coordinate 28,534 of NW_025536615.1, forward strand.
TTGGGGTGCCAGAGCAGCAAACAGTTTTGACTGGGCTGAGCGGGAACTGTGCTTCCGCAGAGGTAGGGGGGCCAGCAGGCCAGAGGTGGATGAACGCAATGCCCTCGTTTGGGTGTAGGGACTGATCAGAGCCTGAAGGTACGGAGGTGCCGTTCCCCTCACAGCTCCGTAGGCAAGCACCATGGTCTTGTAGCAGATGCAAGCTTCAACTGGAAGCCAGTGGAGTGTGCGGAGGAGCGGGGTGACGTGAGAGAACTTGGGAAGGTTGAACACCAGACGGGCTGCGGCATTCTGGATGAGTTGTAGGGGATTAATGGCACAGGCAGGGAGCCCAGCCAACAGCGAGTTGCAGTAATCCAGACGGGAGATGACAAGTGCCTGGATTAGGACCTGTGCCGCTTCCTGTGTAAGGCAGGGTCGTACTCTCCGAATGTTGTAGAGCATGAACCTACAGGATCGGGTCACCGCCTTGATGTTAGCGGAGAACGACAGGGTGTTGTCCAGGGTCACGCCAAGGTTTTTTGCACTCTGGGAGGAGGACACAACGGAGTTGTCAACGAGATCATGGAACGGGCAGTCCGGGAGGAAGAGCATGGAACAACATCATTGTAGTTGCTGGAAGGTGAATTAATCTCCCAGTGTCTGTTGGAAAGCAGACTGAACCAGGTTTTCCTATCAGATTTTGCCTATGCTTAGCTCCATTCCATTTCTTTTTATCCTAAATAACTCTCCAGTCCTTGCCGATGACAAGCATACCCATACCATGATGCAGCAACCACCATGCTTGAAAATATGAAGAGTGGTACTCAGTGATGTGTTGGATTAACCCCAAACATAACGCTTTGTATTCAGGACAAAAAGTTCATTTCTTTGGCACATTTTTCACACTATTACTTTAGTGCCTTGTTGCAAACTGGAAGCATGTTTTGGAATATTTGTATTCTGTACAGGCTTCCTTCTTTTCACTCTGTCATTTAGGTTAGTATTATGGAGTAACTACAATGATGTTGTTCCATTCTCAGTTTTCTACTATCATAGCCGTTAAGCTCTGTAACCGTTTTAAAATCATCATTGGCCTCATGGTAAAATCCCTGTGCGGTTTCCTTCCTTCCCTGTATCTTTGTAGTGACTGGGTGTTTTAATACACCATCCAAAGCCTAATTAATATCTTCACCATGCTCAAAGGGATATTCAGTGTCTGTATGATTTTTTATTTTACCCATCTACCAATCGGTGCTGTTCTTTGCGAGGCATTTGGAAAACATATTATGTGACTTGTTAAGCAAATATTTACTCCTGAACTTATTAAGGCTTGTCATTACAAAGGGGTTAAATACTTATTGACTCAAGACATTTTAGCTTTTCATTTTGTATTAATTTGTAAAAAATTCTAAAAACGAAATTCCACTTTGACATTATGGGATATTGTGTGTAGACCTTTATTTAACCAGGTAAGCCAGTTGAGAACAAGTTCTCATTTACAACTGCCAAGATAAAGCAAAGCAGTGCGATAAAAACAACAACAGAGTTACATATGGAATAAACAAAAACGTACAGTCAATAACACAATAGAAAATCTATATACAGTGTGTGCAAATGTAGTAGGTTATGGAGGTAAGGCAATAAATAGGCCATAGTGCAAAATAATTACAATTTAGTATTAACACTGGAGTGATGGATGTGCAGAAGATGATGTGCAAATAGAGATACTGGGGTGCAAATGAGCAAAATAAATAACAATGTATATAACAATATGGGGATGAGGTAGTTGGGTGGGCTAATTACAGATGGGCTGTGTACAGGTACGGTGATCAGTAAGCTGCTCTGACAACTGATGCTTAAAGTTAATGAGGGAGATAAGTGTCTCCAGCTTCAGAGATTTTTGCAGTTCGTTCCAGTCATTTGCAGCAGAGAACTGGAAGGAATGGCGGCCAAAGGAGGTGTTGGCTTTGGGGATGACCAGTGAGATATACCTGCTGGAGCGCATACTACGGGTGGGTGTTGCTATGGTGACCAATGAGCTAAGATAAGGCGGGGATTTGCCTAGAAGTGATTCATAGATGACCTGGAGCCAGTGGGTTTGGCGACAAATATGTAGTGAGGGCCAGCCAACGAGAGCGTACAGGTCACAATGGTGGGTAGTATATGGGGCTTTGGTGACAAAACGGATGGCACTGTGATAGTCTACATCCAATTTGCTGAGTTGAGTGTTGGAAGCTATTTTGTAAATGACATCGCCGAAGTCAAGGATCGGTAGGATAGTAAGTTTTATGAGGGCATGTTTAGCAGCATGAGTGAAGGAGGCTTTGTTGGAAGCCGATTCTAGATTTAACTTTGGATTGGAGATGCTTAATGTGAGTCTGGAAGGAGAGTTTACGGTCTAACCAGACACCTAGGTATTTGTAGTTGTCTACATATTCTAAGTCAGACCCACCGAAAGTAGTGATTCTAGTCGGGCAGGCGGGTGCAAGCAGCGTTCGATTGAAGAGCATGCATTTAGTTTTACTAGCGTTTAAGAGCAGTTGGAGGCCACAGAAGGAGTGTTGTATGGCATTGAAGCTCGTTGGTGTCCAATGAAGGGCCAGATGTATACCATGAAGGGCCAGATGTCTCCGTGGACTTTACAGTGTCCCAAAACTTTTTGGAGTTAGTGCTACAGGATGCAAATTTCTGTTAGAAAAAGCTAGCCTTTGCTTTCCTAACTGATTGTGTATATTGGTTCCTGACTTCCATTAAAAGTTGCATATCGCGGGGCTGTTCGATGCTAATGCAATACGCCACAGGATGTTTTTGTGCTGGTCATTTTTTGAATGGGGCATGCTTATTTAAGATGGAGAGGAAAGCACTTTTGAAGAACATCCAGGCATCCTCTACTGACGGAATGAGGTCAATATCCATCCAGGATACCCGGGCCAGGTCAATTAGAAAGGCCTGCTCGCTAAAGTGTTTTAGGGTCGTTTGACCGCGGACCCATTACGGACCCAGGCAATGATGCAGTGATCGCTGAGATCCTGGTTGAAGACAGCGGAGGTGTATTTAGAGGGTAAATTAGTCAGTATGATATCTATGAGGGTGCCCATGTTTACGGATTTAGGGTTGTACCTGGTAGGTTCCTTGATAATTTGTGTGAGATTGAGGGCATCTAGTTTAGATTGTAGGACGGCCGGGGTGTTAAGCATATCCCAGTTTAGGTCACCAAGCAGTACGAACTCTGAGGATAGATGGGGGCAAGCAATTCACATATGGTGTCCAGGGCACAACTGGGGGCTGAGGGGGGGCTGTAGCAAGCGGCAACAGTGAGAGACTTATTTTTGGAAAGGTGGATTTTTAGAAGTAGGAGCTCAAACTGTTTGGGCACAGACCTGGATAGTATGATAGAGCTCTGCAGGCTATCTCTACAGTAGATTGCAACTCCGCCCCCTTTGGCAGTTCTATCTAGACGGAAAATGTTGTAGTTCGGGATGGACATTTCTGAATTTTTGGTGGCCTTCCTAAGCCAGGATTCAGACACTGCTAGAACATAAGGGTTGGCAGAGTGTGCTAACGCAGTGAATAACTCAAACTTGGGGAGGAGGCTTCTGATGTTAACATGCAAGAAACCAAGGCTTTTACGGTTACAGAAGTCAACAAATGATAGCGCCTGGGGAGTAGGAGTGATACTGGGGGCTACAGGGCCTGGGTTAACCTCTACATTACCAGAGGAACAGAGGAGGAATAGAATAAGTATACGGCTAAAGGCTTTAAGAACTGGTCTTCTAGTGCGTTGGGTACAGAGAATAAACGGTGCAGATTTCCGGGCATTGTAGAATAGATTCAGGGCATTATGTACAGACAAGGATATGGAAGGGTATGAGTACAGTGGTAGTACTGTAACGATCGAGGTAAGGAGTAGACCAAGGCGCAGCGTGATGAACAAACATACTTTAATTAGTTAAAGCATCAAAATACAAAACAAAACACGACTCGTGACGTCCACGGTATCAATGACCGAACACGGAACAAAAACCCACAACCACAAAGGGAAAACATACAGTTAAATATGGCTCCCAATCAGAGACAACCAGCCAACAGCTGACACTCGTTGCCTCTGATTGGGAGTCACTCAGGCAAACATAGAATACAACAAACTAGAATGAACACCAACACAGAAATACACACATAGAAATGAACACACCCTGGCTCAACATAATGAGTCCCAGAGCCAGGGTGTGACAGTACCCCCCCCTAAAGGCGCGGACTGCGACCGCACCTCAACTAAACAAACCAGGGGAGGGCTGGGCGGGCATACCTCCTCGGCGGCGGTTCTGGCTCCGGCCTTGACCACCACCCTCCAATACACCCTCCAATACACCCCCCATAGTGCCCCTGGTCCAGTCTGGCCCCGCCGGCTGGAGCAGGACTGGACTTAACAGGAGCGATCCTTACCAGGCTGTCGACTCGCACCCCTGGCTTGGTGCGTGGAGGAGGAACGGGCCTTACCAGGCTGACGACGCGCACCCCTGGCTTGGTGCGTGGAGGAGGAACGGGCCTTACCAGGCTGACGACTCGCACCCCTGGCTTGGTGCGTGGAGAAGGAACGGGCCTTACCAGGCTGACTTCTCGCACCCCTGGCTTAGTGCGAGTGGCAGGAACAGGCCGGACCGGGCTGGCGACGCGCACCGTAGGTTTGGTGCGAGTGGCAGGAACAGGCCGGGTCGGGCTGGCGACGCGCACCGTAGACTTGGTGCGGGTGGCAGGAACAGGCCGGACCGGGCTGGCGACGCGCACCGTAGGTTTGGTGCGAGTGGCAGGAACAGGCCGGGTCGGGCTGGCGACGCGCACCGTAGACTTGGTGCGGGTGGCAGGAACAGGCCGGGTCGGGCTGGCGACGCGCACCGTAGACTTGGTGCGGGTGGCAGGAACAGGCCGGACCGGGCTGGCGACGCGCACCGTAGGTTTGGTGTGAGTGGCAGGAACAGGCCGGGTCGGGCTGGCGACGCGCACCGTAGACTTGGTGCGGGTGGCAGGAACAGGCCGGACCGGGCTGGCGACGCGCACCGTAGACTTGGTGCGGGTGGCAGGAACAGGCCGGACCGGGCTGGCGACGCGCACCGTAGGTTTGGTGTGAGTGGCAGGAACAGGCCGGGTCGGGCTGGCGACGCACACCGTAGGCTTGGTGCGTGGAGCAGGAACAGGCCGGGCTGGGCTGTCGACGCACACCGTAGGCTTGGTGCGTGGAGCAGGGACAGGCCGGACTGGGCTGGCGACGCACACCGTAGGCTTGGTGCGTGGAGCAGAGACAGGCCGGGCTGGGCTGGCAACGCACACCGTAGGCTTGGTGCGTGGAGCAGGGACAGGCCGAACCGGGCTGTGGAGACGGATAGGAGGCCTGGAGTGAAGAGGGGCCACCACCCGTCCTGGCTGAATGCCTACCCTCACACACTCTGTGTGAGGCATCCGCACAGGACGTACAGGGCGGTGAACCCCTGGCCTGGTGGCCTTCTGGATCTGCCCCCTTTTCTCCTCTGTCAGCCCCGTCGTCCATGCCGTGTGCCCCCCCCTAAAAAATGTCTGGGGTTGCCTCACGACCGTCCGACGACGACCCTGATCACGCCGTTGCTCCTCTCTCCGTCGCCTCTCCACTGTCTCGCGATCCATCCCGGCCAGGATTTCCCCCCAAGTCCAGGACCCTTTACCGTCCAATATCTCCTCCCATGTCCAGGCTGCCTGCTCCTGGACACGTTGCTCCTCTTTCGCCAGGGCCTTTCCCGGCGCTTCCTCCCATGTCCACCCCAAGGGCTGCCCCTGGACACGCTGCTTGGTCGTTGCATGGTGGGTTTTTCTGTAACGATCGAGGTAAGGAGTAGACCAAGGCGCAGCGTGATGAACAAACATACTTTAATTAGTTAAAGCATCAAAATACAAAACAAAACACGACTCGTGACGTCCACGGTATCAATGACCGAACACGGAACAAAAACCCACAACCACAAAGGGAAAACATACAGTTAAATATGGCTCCCAATCAGAGACAACCAGCCAACAGCTGACACTCGTTGCCTCTGATTGGGAGTCACTCAGGCAAACATAGAATACAACAAACTAGAATGAACACCAACACAGAAATACACACATAGAAATGAACACACCCTGGCTCAACATAATGAGTCCCAGAGCCAGGGTGTGACAAGTACACCTAAGCATTGGGTAACGATGAAAGAGATAGCATCACTGGAGGTACCGATTGAGCCGGTCTCCGTGTGTATGGGGGGTGGGACAAAGAAGCTATCTGAGGCAGGTTGAGCGGGACTGGGGGCTTTACAGTGAAATAGTAAAATAACAACTAACCCAAACAGCAATAGGCTAGGCATATTGACATGGGAGAGAGGCATAACGCAATCACAGGTGTTATTCGAGAGGGCTAAGACAATAACTGGTAATGGTGACGAAAGTTTGGGCTGAAGCTAAACAGATAAAACAGGATGGGGTACCGTGTAAAGGAACAGTCCAGCGGGCATCAGATGTGTAGCTGAGTGATCATAAGGTCCAGTGAACAGCAATAGGTAAGTCCGGGAGCAGTTCGTAGGCACCTACAGCACAGGTGAGCAGGAGGCACGGCTGTTGATTGCGCGTGCTAGCGGGCCGGTGCTAGCAGATGGATCTTCGTGGTCGTCGCAACGGGAAGCCTGTTGAAACCACATCAGATGATTATGTTGGCAGACCAGTCGTGATGGATCGGTGGGGCTCTGTGTCGACACTAGGAGGTCCCGTCCGGTTGACAGAGAGGTGGATAGCCGGGAGATGGGCCTGGCTCGAGGCTAGCTCAAGGCTAACTGGTGCAAGCTTTGGGACAAGTGGTGATTAGTGGTGATTAGCCAACAACAACATCTATTTGGTTGCAGCTAGCTAGTTGTGATGATCCGGTGTTAAGGTCCAGTGATTCAGTGATTCCGGCAGAAAATCAGAAATGCTCTGGGTCGATAGCACGCTGTGCAGACTGGCCGATAATTGTCCAGGCTAGAGCTGGCTGGTAGGTAGTGCAGGCCACGGACAGTGGTGAAGACCGCTAACGGTGGCTAATAGCAATAGCTAATAGCAAGTAGCTAGTTAGCTGGCTAGCTGGCTAGTTTCATCCGTGGGTTCTTGATAAAAGGAATTAAGAAATAATAGAATCCGTTCCACAATGGGTGTGGCGGGTTGCAGGAAAGTATATTTAGTTAAGGATGGAAAGTGAGATAGAGAAATATATACGAAAAAAGACACAACAAAAAAAAACAGGCTATTTACACGAGGACACAATAATAATAATAATCAAAATGTAATACATTTAAAATTCAGCCTGTAACACAACAAAATGTGGAAAAAGTCAAAGGGTGTGAATACTTTCTGAAGGCACTGTAGGTCATCTCTATTACAATGCAGACCAGGTCCAGAATAGCAGTTTCCCTCCTCCCTGTCAACTCAGTTAGGAAGTACTGTATCTTTGTAACCAGAGATGTTAGACACGGAGGTCTAGAGAAAAGCCCAGGAAAAACTACAGGTCCTAGTTATTGGCAATAACTTGTCCTGCTCAGATCACATGGTCAAGAGTTTCGCTCTGTTAGTTGGAACAAGTGAGACGATGAAGTGGCAAACAGATGCCTGATTCACTCTATAGGGCCAACCCAATGCGAACCGTACTTTACTGGCCATCCCAGGACAGCTCGGGTTGGTTTAGCTTGGTTTAGCTTCTATTGTCCTGCCTGTCATTACTAAGATGCACAGTGCTCCTCCTGGCATACATTACCTAGATCCGGGGTGAAATTTCCTCTAGATACAGATCTAGGATCAGCTTCCCCTCCCACAGACCTAACCTTAACCATTAGTAGGGAAAATGCTAAACTGAGCCAAGATCAGCGTCTAGGGGCAACTTCACCCTACTCAAATTAGCTAACTCCAGAAAGTGGCTTTACATTACTTTTACTGCCTCACAAAACCCATTATTGCTGAGCCAGCGAGCAGAAGTGCACTATATCCTCACTCATCACAACTTGGGATTGTGTTGGAGTTGGAAGCCAAGGAAACATCAGTCCTCCATTAGTGAGAAGGCACATAACCTAAAGCCACGTTTGACTCCTGGCAGCGGAATCCTCTGAACTAGCTGGAGATCCAAGAGTGAGGTCATTTGGGCTTTGTGTGTGTGTGTGTGTGTGTGTGTGTGTGTATGTACCTTCAGCTCTTGTTACGGCACCCACAAAATAACCAAATAAATTACTGTATCGTGTATATTGTTGTTTCGGAAATCCAACCTGGCTGTGCTCCAACTTGATCTTAACGATTTCCTCGCATGAATGTGAAGGATGAGTCGATCGACCTAGAAGCTGGGTTTTCAAAGCACTTCAGATTGGGTTTCACGCTGCACTTATGCTGTGTTTAATAGCAAGAGAGGAACAACACGGGCTGTTAAGTGTAGTCATTTGTGCAATGGGGTGTGGTCTCAAACTACATTTCCCAGGAGGGACCTCTGACTGAAGTTCTGAGGTGGACGTTAAACCCACATCCTGGCTCAACAGGGTGGTGGTGGTGTTCATTAGACACACCGTAGCAAAATGTTTGGTACCCACAAGGTCCTGCGTGGCTCAGTTGGTAGAGCATGGAGCTTGCAACACCAGGGTTGTGGGTTCAATTCATACGGGGGACCAGTATGAAAATGAATGCACTCAAGTCTATCTGGATAAAATAAAAATAAAAATGGGTAATGGTCACCACGATTTAAAGAACATAAACATATAGGCTATGAAATGGAATACAAACCAATACTGGTAGCTATCTTTTAGAAGTACTGGGCTCAATTTGAAAATTATCACAATGTAGACCCATTTCTTAGGCCTCATTCCCCGGTTTGCCATTGAGCTTTAAAGTTACAGCAAGGAACATTATTTAGTTGAAGTTACTGTTATGGTTCATGTTGAATTCACTGATTTGCCCTATTTATTTTTGTTGTCAAAAACTATGTGGCCTTTTGTTGTGTTGTGTTTAGTTTTTATAAGTTATAAGCAGAATGACTCCCTCCCCCACACGCGCAGACACACACACGCACACATACACAGCCCAGCAGCAGCAGCACAGCGTGGGAAGTCCGTCATCACAGCATCTCTTGGGACTCCACATCCGTTTTGTTATTCTTTTCCCTAGCTCTCCTTCAGTACTCAAAATGAACATCTATCTACAGTGGGGAAAAAAAGTATTTAGTCAGCCACCAATTGTGCAAGTTCTCCCACTTAAAAAGATGAGAGAGGCCTGTAATTGTCATCATAGGTACACATAAACTATGACAGACAAACTGAGATTTTTTTTCTCCAGAAAATCACATTGTAGGATTTTTAATGAATTTATTTGCAAATTATGGTGGAAAATAAGTATTTGGTCACCTACAAACAAGCAAGATTTCTGGCTCTCACAGACCTGTAACTTCTTCTTTAAGAGGCTCCTCTGTCCTCCACTCGTTACCTGTATTAATGGCACCTGTTTGAACTTGTTATCAGTATAAAAGACACCTGTCCACAACCTCAAACAGTCACACTCCAAACTCCACTATGGCCAAGACCAAAGAGCTGTCAAAGGACACCAGAAACAAAATTGTAGACCTGCACCAGGCTGGGAAGACTGAATCTGCAATAGGTAAGCAGCTTGGTTTGAAGAAATCAACTGTGGGAGCAATTATTAGGAAATGGAAGACATACAAGACCACTGATAATCTCCCTCGATCTGGGGCTCCACGCAAGATCTCACCCCGTGGGGTCAAAATGATCACAAGAACGGTGAGCAATAATCCCAGAACCACACGGGGGGACCTAGTGAATGACCTGCAGAGAGCTGGGACCAAAGTAACAAAGCCTACCATCAGTAACACACTACGCTGCCAGGGACTCAAATCCTGCAGTGCCAGACGTGTCCCCCTGCTTAAGCCAGTACATGTCCAGGCCCGTCTGAAGTTTGCTAGAGTGCATTTGGATGATCCAGAAGAGGATTGGGAGAATGTCATATGGTTCTATTTTGGTAAAAACTCAACTCGTCGTGTTTGGAGGACAAAGAATGCTGAGTTGCATTCAAAGAACACCATACCTACTGTGAAGCATGGGGGTGGAAACATCATGCTTTGGGGCTGTTTTTCTGCAAAGGGACCAGGACGACTGATCCGTGTAAAGGAAAGAATGAATGGGGCCATGTATCGTGAGATTTTGAGTGAAAACCTCCTTCCATCAACAAGGGCATTGAAGATGAAACGTGGCTGGGTCTTTCAGCATGACAATGATCCCAAACACACCGCCCGGGCAACGAAGGAGTGGCTTCGTAAGAAGCATTTCAAGGTCCTGGAGTGGCCTAGCCAGTCTCCAGATCTCAACCCCATAGAAAATCTTTGGAGGGTGTTGAAAGTCCGTGTTGCCCAGCGACAGCCCCAAAACATCACTGCTCTAGAGGAGATCTGCATGGAGGAATGGGCCAAAATACCAGCAACAGTGTGTGAAAACCTTGTGAAGACTTACAGAAAACGTTTGACCTGTGTCATTGCCAACAAAGGGTATATAACAAAGTATTGAGAAACTTTTGTTATTGACCAAATACTTATTTTCCACCATAATTTGCAAATAAATTCATAAAAAATCCTACAATGTGTTTTTCTGGATTTATTTTTCTCATTTTGTCTGTCATAGTTGACGTGTACCTATGATGAAAATTACAGGCCTCTCTCATCTTTTTAAGTGGGAGAACTTGCACAATTGGTGGCTGACTAAATACTTTTTTTCCCCACTGTAACTACTGTATGTTAGCTTAGCCACCATAAGGCTACAGCATTGGGACAGTTGCAATGTTAAAGCCACAATCTGGTATTTGTGTTTCAACCCAACTGCAGTTATTTTTTTCAAGAATCAATGGGGATATATCATTAAAGGTCCAATGCAGCCGTTTCTATCTCAATATCAAATAATTTCTGGGTAACAATTAAGTACCTTACTGTGATTGTTTTCAATTGAAATGATCAAAAATAAACAAAAATAGCTTCTTAGCAAAAAGCAATTTCTTAAGCAAGAATTTTGCTAGGACTGTATGGGATAGGTCTGAGTGAGGGACCTAATTGGAGGAGCCTAATGGGAGGGATATGTAACCTGAAAACTAGCTGTTATTGGCAGAAGGGTTTGAAACTCTAATTTGTTATTGGTCTATTAACTTGATGTCACCAGGCAGGCCAAAACTGCACCCATGCAAAACAAGCTGAAATTTCACGCAGTCTTTTAAACAGCTCTTACACTAAAAAAGGTATTATCATCATTGTTTCAATTTCACAGTATTATTCCAACATCATAGTGTGAAAATACACTACAGTTCAAAAGTTTGGGGTCACTTAGAAATGTTATTGTTTTCGAAAGAAAAGCAATTTTTTTGTCCATTAAAATAACATCAAATTGATCAGAAATAATCAGATTGTTAATGTTGTAAATGGCTATTGTAGCTGGAAACGGCTGATATTTAATGGGAAAAAAAGCCATATCTCAGACTGGCCAATTAAAAGAAAAGATTAGATGGGCAGTCTGAGATATGGCTTTTTCTTTGCAACTCTGCCTAAAAGATCAGCATCCCGGAGTCACCTCTTCACTGTTGACGTTGAGACTGGTGTTTTGCGGGTACTATTTAATGAAGCTGCCAGTTGAGGACCTGTGAGGCGCCTGTTTCTCAAACTAGACACTCATGTATTTGTCCTCTTGCTCAGTTGTGCACCGGGGCCTCCCACTCCTCTTTCTATTCTGGTTAGAGCCAGTTGCGCTGTTCTGTGAAGAGAGTAGTACACAGCGTTGTACGAGATCTTCAGTTTCTTGGCAATTTCACGCATGGAATAGCCTTAATTTCTCAGAACAAGAATAGACTTACGAGTTTCAGAAGAAAGTTATTTGTTTCTGGCCATTTTGAGCCTATAATCGAACCCACAATTGCTGATGCTCCAGATACTCAACTAGTCTCAAGAAGGCCAGTTTTATTGCTTCTTTAATCAGCACAACAGTTTTCAGCTGTGCTAACATAATAATTGCAAAAGGGTTTTCTAATGATCAATTAGCCTTTTAAAATTATAAACTTGGATTAGCAAACACAACGTGCCATTGGAACACAGGATTGATGGTTGCTGATAATGGGCCTCTGTACGCCTATGTAGATATTCCATAAAAAATCAGCCGTTTCCAGCTACAATAGCCATTTACATCATTAACAATGTCTACAATGCATTTCTGATCAATTTGATGTTATTTTAATGGACAAAAAAATTGCTTTTCTTTCGAAAACAAGGTCATTTCTAAGTGACCCCAAACGTTTGTACGGTAGTGTATATATAAAACACAGAAAAATCACGAATTTGACTGCACTGACCCATTAATTTTAATGATCAAACATTTCCTGCAAATATCTTGCCTGCAAAAAAATTGCATGCAAATATCCCAGATTGCACCTTTAATTAACGACAGATGAGCACAATGAAACAACAGCAGCTCAAGGTTTGGGGGGCATTGTGCTGGAGAGGGTGCGTGCTCTGCAGTCATTAGTGTAATTGGACTGTGCTTTAGGAAGCTGGTGTAGGTGTGGTGGATAAGGGAGCAGGTAGCCATAAGGCTGACACTCCTTCAGGCGAAACAAAGAATGGAAATGCCTTTCAAAAACACAAAGGTGTTCTTGTTGTGTTGCTACATATGGTATAACCAGCAACGTTTATGGAGTGATATTAGTACCAACATAAATTGAGAAATTTAATTTGGAACTAACATCACTCCATAAAGGTGTTCCGAACCTATACTTCAGCAGTTGCAAGGATCACATTTCATATCTACTTCATGGCCAACAACTCTTAAATGACCGTTCTTCGTTTGCTTAGTTCAAGTTTCGACGTTTATTTGCCACGTGCACAGGATACAACAGGTGTAAAACAGTACAGTGAAATTCTTACCTTGAGAGCTCTTTACCAACAATGCAGTGATAATAATAATATAGATATACACTACCGGTCAAAAGTTTTAGAACACCTACTCATTCAACGGCTTTTCAATATTTTACATTGTAGAATAATAGTGAAGACATCAAAACAATGAAATAACACTATTGGAATCATGTAGGAACCCAAAAAGTGTTAAACAAATCAAAATATATGTTATATTTGAGATTCTTCAAATAGCCACCCCTTTGCCTTGATGACAGCTTTGCAAACTCTTGGTATTCACTCAACCAGCTTCACCTGGAATGCTTTTCCAACAGTCTTGAAGGAGTTCCCACATATGCTGAGCACTTGTTGGCTGCTTTTCCTTCACTCTGCGGTCTGACTCATCCCAAACCATCTCAATTTGGTTGAGGATTGTGGAGGCCAGGTCATCTGATGCAGCACTCCATCACTCTCCTTCTTTGTAAAATAGCCCTTACACAGCCTGGAGGTGTGTTGGGTCATTGTCCTGTTGAAAAACAAATGATAGTCCCACTAAGCCCAAACCAGATGGGATGGCGTATCGCTGCAGAATGCTGTGGTAGCCATGCTGGTTAAGTGTGCCTTGAATTCTAAATAAATCACAGACAGTGTCACCAGCAAAGCACCCCCACACCATAACACCTCCTCCTCCATGCTTTACGGTGGGAAATACACATGCGGAGATCATCCGTTCACCCACACCGCGTCTCACAAAGACACGGCCGTTGGAACCAAAAATCTCCAATTTGGACTCCAGACCAAAGGACACACCAGCAAAGCACCCCCACACCATAACACCTCCTCCTCCATGCTTTACGGTGGGAAATACACATGCGGAGATCATCCGTTCACCCACACCGCGTCTCACAAAGACACGGCCGTTGGAACCAAAAATCTCCAATTTGGACTCCAGACCAAAGGTCTAATGTCCATTGCTCGTGTTTCTTGGCCCAAGTAAGTCTCTTCTTATTGGTGTCCTTTAGTAGTGGTTTCTTTGCAGCAATTCGACCATGAAGGCCTGATTCACACAGTCTCCTCTGAACAGTTGATGTTGAGATGTGTCTGTTACTTGAACTCTGTGAAGCATGCATTTGGACTGCAATTTCTGAGGCTGGTAACTCTAATGAACGTATCTTCTGCAGCAGAGGTAACTCTGGGTCTTCCATTCCTGAGGCGGTCCTCATGAGAGCCAGTTTCATCATAGTGCTTGATGGTTTTTGCGACTGCACTTGAAGAAACGTTCAAAGTTCTTGAAATTTTCCGGATTGACTGACCTTCATGTCTTAAAGTAATGATGGACTGTTGTTTCTCTTTTCGTATTTGAGCTGTTCTTGCCATAATATGGACTTGGTCTTTTACCAAATAGGGCTATCTTCTGTATACCCCCCTACCTTGTCACAACACAACTGATTGGCTCAAATGCATTAAGAATGAAAGAAATTCCACAAATTAACTTTTAACAAGGCACACTTGTTAATTTAAATGCATTCCAGGTGACTACCTCATGAAGCTGGTTGATAGAATGCCAAGAGTGTGCAAAGCTGTCATCAAGGCAAAGGGTGGCTATTTGAAGAATCTCAAATATAAAATTTATTTTGATTTGTTGAAAAAAAACTACATGATTCCATATGTGTTATTTCATACTTTTGATGTCTCCACTATTATTCTACAATGAGTAGGTGTTCTAAAACTTTTGACCGGTAGTGTATATAAATAGTAGAAAATATTATTTAAAAAACAACAACAAAAAAAACACACAAGGACTACCATGTGAGTTAAAAATGCACTATGCAGAAATCGCTTAGCCATTTGCTGGTTGCTAAAATTCTAATAGTTAGCCTAATTTCAGTTTATGTGGCAAAACAAGTAAGTATAGTGTACAGAATCATTGTACCATCTAAACTGCTGTGAAATATACAGTACCAGTACCTCAAGTGTTTTTCTTTATTTTTACTATTTTCTACATTGTAGAATAATAGTGAAACATCAAAACTAAGAAATAATAGAAAATATATTTTGATTTGTTTAACACTTTTTTGGTTACTACATAATTCCATATGTGTTATTTCATAGTTTTGATGTCTTCACTATTATTCTACAATGTAGAAAATTGTACAAATAAAGGAAAACCCTGGAATGAGTAGGTGTGTCCAAACTTTTGACTGGTACTGTATTTTCCATAACCAAAAATATTGAATTTGCAGGTACAAAACCGAAAGTAAAAGATGCAGAAACTAAACTTAGAAACGGGAAGCATAGAAATAGCGCACATAGAACATATCTGCCGCTTCTCAGACTTTCTTTAAATGAGAATGACAGATCTATAAGACACATTTCTATGTGAATTTGGTCGACTCACACAAAAAGTTACATATTGCAGCTTTAAAGAAACCTCTGGTACCCCGTAGTGCCGGAAGACATGAGTAAACAGAGCCTCCGCAGTTTGTAGGGCCGTGGGGAGACCGGGCAGAGGAAGAAGGCGGCAGGACTTCGAAAAGTGATCCACAACGACCAAGGATAGTGGTGTTACCTTGGGAGAGGGGAAGATCAGTAAGAAAATCAATACTAAGGTGAGACCATGGTCGTTGTGGAACTGGAAAAGGTTGTAGCTTACCCACTGGGAGGTGCCTATGTGCCTTACTCTGGGCGCACTACGGGGTACCAGAGGATATAGTGTCCGACCGAGGTCCCCAGTTCACGTCTAGAGTCTGGAAGGCGTTCATGGAACGTCTGGGGGTCTCGGTCAGCCTGACCTCTGGATTTCACCCCGAGAGTAATGGGCAGGTAGAAAGGGTGAATCAAGATGTGGGTAGGTTCCTGCGGACCTACTGTCAGGACGGGCCGGGGGAGTGGTCGGTGTTCCTGCCATGGGCAGAATACGCTCAGAACTCTCTCCGCCAAACCCACTGGCTCCAGGCCATCTATAAATCACTGCTAGGCAAATCCCCGCCTTATCTTAGCTCATTGGTCACCATAGCAACACCCACCCGTAGTCTGCGCTCCAGCAGGTATATCTCACTGGTCATCCCCAAAGCCAACACCTCCTTTGGCCGCAATTCCTTCCAGTTCTCTGCTGCCAATGACTGGAACAAATTGCAAAAATCTCTGAAGCTGGAGACACTTATCTCCCTCACTAACTTTAAGCATCAGTTGTCAGAGCACCTTACCGATCACTGCACCTGTACACAGCCCATCTGAAATTAGCCCGCCCAACTACCTCATCCCTATATTGTTATTTATTTTGCTCATTTGTACCCCAGTATCTCTATTTGCACATCATCTCTTACACATCTATCATTCCAGTGTTAATACTAATTGTAATTATTTTGCACTATAGCCTATTTATTGCCTTACCTCTATAACTTGCTACATTTGCACACACTGTATATATATGTATTTCTGTTGTATTTTTGACTTTGTTTTGTTTTACCCCATATGTAACTCTGTGTTGTTGTTTTTATCGCACTGCTTTGCTTTATCTTGGCCAGGTCGCAGTTGTAAATGAGAACTTGTTCTCAACTGGTTTACCTGGTTAAATAAAGGTGAAATAAAAAAAATAAAAAAATAAACACTGAGCAGGAGGAAACATACACCCTCACGTCCTTAGCCAAGGTAGGCCACCAGTACTTCTCGGTCAGGCAGCGCATTGTACGACCGATACCTGGATGACCAGAGGAGGGTGACGTGTGTGCCCAGTAGATCAGACGATCACGGATAAGCGCAGGCACATACTGCAGCCGGACACTGCGGTTGAGATGGATTTGTGCGTAATGCCTGCGCTATATCCGCGTCCATCGCCCATACTACCGGCGCCACAATGCATGAGGCCGGGAGTATGGGGGTGTTGTCTCTGGGCCTCTCCTCTGTGTCATACAGCCAAGACAGTGCGTCTGCCTTCACGTTCTTCATACCCGGAATGTGTGAGAGTGTGAAATCAAACCGGGTGAAGAAGAGGGCCCACCTGGCCTGGCGAGGATTCAGCCTCCTCGCTGCCCGAATGTACTCCAGGTTACGGTGGTCTGTCCAGACGAGGAAAGGGTGTTTCGCCCCTTCGAGCCAATGCCTCCACACCGTCAAAGCTCGGACAACAGCCAGCAGCTCCTGATCACCAACGCCGTAGTTCTGCTCCGCCGAGCTGAGCTTCTTGAAAAGAAGGCACAGGGGCGGAGCTTGGGTGGTGTGCCCGAGCGTTGGGATAAGACAGTGCCTATCCCTACCTCGGACGCATCCACCTCCACTACAAATGGCAGTGATGGATCGGGGTGAGCCAGTACCGGGGCTGGAAGTGAACAGACCCGCAATCTACTGAAGGCCAAATCAGCCTCAGCAGACCAGCGGAGCCGGGACGGCCCACCCTTCAACAAGGAGGTAATGGGAGCTGCGACCTTGCCAAAGCCCCGAATAAACCTCAGATAGTAGTTGGCAAAGCCAAGGGAAGTGCTGCACCTCCTTCACCATGGTTGGAGTTGGCCAATGACGACGGCTGAAATGCGATCTCCCTCCATCTCCACACCTGTGGTAGTAATGCGGTATCCGAGGAAGGAGATTGACTGCTGGAAAAACTCACACTTAGCTGCCTTGGCATAAAGATCATTTTCCAGCAGTCGGACCAGTACCTTGCGAACCAGGGACACATGCTCGGCGCGCGTAGCGGAATACACCAGGATGTCATCGATGTAGACCACCACACCGCGACCAAGCATGTCCCGAAACATCTCGTTCACAAAGGACTGGAAAACGGATGGAGCATTCATCAAACCGTAGGGCATCACCAGGTATTCATAATGCCCCGAGGTTGTGCTGAATGCTGTTTTCCACTCATCCCCTTCCCGAATACGCACCAGGTTGTAGGCACTCCTGAGCGCTAATTTGGTGAAAAAACGGGCCCCATGCATTGACTCAATCACTGAAGGAATGAGGGGAAGAGGATAACTAAATTGTACCGTCACCTTATTCAGTGGTCGATAATCAATGCACGGGCGTAAACCGCCATCTTTCTTCTTCACAAAGAAGAAACTCGAGGAAGCGGGTGAAGTGGAGGGACGTATATACCCCTGGCGCAGGGACTCTGTGACGTATGTTTCCATAGTCTCTGTTACGGATACAGGTATCCTGTGTTTTTGTGTGTTTCTCTCCTTCTGCCCTAATCACAGGTGTCCTGTATGTTCCTGATTGGTGGTCGTTGAGGTGTCTGCTGATTGGACCAATCAGGGAACATTCCTGTGCATTGCACCACCTGTTACTCGTTTGTTCAATCACACATCCCATTATATAAAACCAGTGACTTGTGTTTGTTGAGAGAGAGAGACTTTTTGCCATATGTGAGTATGGACACGGTGGTGTCCTGTGTGTTGTGTACTCACTAAGTTGTTGGTTACCCTATTGGTAACTTTGTTAGAAGCCATTTCTTTATGTGAGTGTGGATACTGTGGTGTCCTGTGTATTGTGTACTTACTTTGTTGCTGATTACCCTGTTTGGTAGCTTTGTGTGTTTCTGGGAAAAGGGGAGTTTAAGCTAGTTGCCCTTGGGCGTACATTACCCGTAGGAAGAAATCTGTCTAAAAACACTAGTTAGACCTGAGCGGACCACCCACTGTACTTTTGTATGACTAGCAGTAGCCTAGCGGTTCTTTAGGCAGGCTAGATCAGTTTAGGGGGTTTTACACTATTGTTTCATTTCTTGGGTCCTGCTCAGCCCTTTTTCCCAAACCTTTACCGTGTGTTTAGCAATAAACCATTTAAGTTTGACGGTAGTTCATGGTTGTTGTGTCATTTTTGGTTCTCACTGTTCCAGGTCACACTTATAATTTGCATAATTTATGTTACGGGTCTCATGTCCATCCACCCTAGACGTTTAGAGCCACGGGGTTCGTAACATAAAGTGGGGGTTCGTCCGGGATTTATCCCATGCTACTCGTGCAAATTAGTAAGTGTCTGGTTCAGTGTTGAGCTTGGCAGCTGTACTACCTGTTTTTGTGTGTGTTCAGTAGTCGACGGCTCGTGTTGCTAGTAGGATGGCTACTTTTGATTTGGAAGCATTTTTGGAAAACCCTACGTGGGAGGTTTTTGATAATTGCCGTAGAGTGGATCTACAGGCTTTGGCTGACCACTTTTCTGTACCCATACCGAGGGGTTTAGTGAAAGCAGAAGTTAGGGAAGTAGTGTTAGAAATATTGTTGAGCGAGCGAGTGCTTGTGTTACCGCCGCCTGAGTCTGCTGCTCCTGTAGGGGATGTGGTTGCTGTTTCTGTAAGCCCATCAGTGTCTGAGGACGAGGCTAAGGCTCCAGCCACATTGCCCCGTTATGACCCACTCTCCCCACTGACTGACAGTGATGCCAGGATCGATGTCCGCTCGACGCGGCTCCAAATGGAGGCGGAAGAGCGGGCACACATCAGGCAAGACAAGCTGGAGATGCGTAAAATGGAACTAGAGGCAGAACAGGAGACGCGTAAGATAGAACAGGAGACGCGTAAGCTAGAGGCAGAACAGGAGACGCGTAAGCTAGAGGCAGAACAGGAGACGCGTAAGCTAGAGGCAGAACAGGAGACGCGTAAGATGGAACTGGAGACGCGTAGGCTTGATCAAGAACTGGAGACGCGTAAGATGGAACTGGAGATGCGTAAAATGGAACTAGAGGCAGAAACAGCGAGGTTAGTCTCTGCTCATACTATGCCTGCTAGTGAGCCAGCCTCACCAGCGGTGTCGTCTGCTACATTTGATATTAGTAGACAGATCACCTTGGTACCTGTGTTTAGGGAGTCAGAGGTTGATTCCTATTTCAGTGTGTTTGAGCGTATAGCGGTAGCATTGAAATGGCCCGACGAGGTATGGTGCCTATTACTTCAGTGTAAGCTAACAGGTAAAGCCCAAGAGGTTCTGGCAGCGCTACCTCTTGAAGACAGTTTGAATTATGAGGTGGTCAAAGCTACTGTTCTTCGTGCCTATGAGCTTGTTCCTGAGGCATATCGACAGAGATTTAGGTCTCATAAAAAGTCTCCTACTCAGACTTATGTGGAGTTTGCTAGAGACAAAGGAAATCTGTTTGACAAATGGCACAGTGCTAGTAAGGTAACTGATTTTAACTCTCTACGGGAGTTAATCTTGTTAGAAGAGTTTAAAAATTGTTTACCGGAACGCATTGTAGTTTATCTGAACGAACAGAAAGTATCCTCACTGTCGGAAGCGTCTGTATTGGCAGACGAGTTTGTGTTGACGATAAGAGCGTGTTTTCGGCTCGTACGGAGAGCCGGGCTGCGGAGTTGCTAACTTTTAATCCTAGTCGACCAGCAGTACATCCAGCACGCCCAAAAGATGTGCGTCACTGTTTCTATTGTCATAAGGTGGGACATATAGTTAATGATTGCTTTCTGCTAAAACGCAAACCGGGATGCCTCAGCACGCCAGGCCGCCAACGGGTGTTGGGCTGATTCGATCGGTTGTAGGGCCGGAATCAAGACAGAAGCCTCATAGTGAATGTGGTTTGAAAGTCCCTGTCCCAGATCACAGTTATGAACCGTTCATTTTTGAGGGGTTTGTTTCTATATCAGATGATGAAGCGTCTCAGCGTCCAGTTAGAATCCTCAGAGATACTGGTGCGGGCGCAGTCGTTCATACTAGCTGATGTGTTGCCCTTGTCTAATAATACATATTGTGGTTCCAGTGTGTTAGTACAAGGAATTGAAATGGGTTTCGTCCCAGTGCCATTGCACTTTGTGAACGTACACTCTGAGTTAGTCAGTGGATTGTTCAGAGTTGGCGTACGTCCGATGTTGCCAGTAAAAGGGGTGACCTTTATAATGGGCAACGATATTGCCGGAGGAAAGGTAATACCCATATTGGAGGTATTGGATAAAAGTGACCAGTCTCTCTCCGAGGGAGCTGGCACAGGGTTATCCAGATGTGTTCCCGCTTGTGCTGTCACACGTGCTCAAGCACGACAAGTGGGTGAAGTGGTAGATTTGTCAGACACGATTCTATTCAGAGAGTGTGACCCAGAGGATAGTTCGGGTGCTACCTCTGGTAAGCTGGTGCAGTCTGACCAACAGCCCAGAGAAAGGAAGAAGGATGTGGAACTTGTTGCTGAGGCAATCCAGTTACCAGTTACTCGTGAGCAGCTGATCGCTAACCAACAGGTTGACATTAGCCTGGCTAAATGTTTTTCTAGTGTTGTCTCAAAAGACGAAGCTAAAGAAGAAAAACATGGCATACTTCATTGATGGTAATCTCCTCATGCGTAAATGGACATCCCATGTTGACGCTGGCGGAGATTGGAATGCTGTTTACCAAATAGTGATTCCTACAGCCTTTCGACAAAATGTTTTATCCTCGCTCATGATCACCAGTGGTCCGGACATCTGGGAGTCACCAAGACTTATGATCGTGTTTTGCGACATTTCTTTTGGCCTGGTTTAAAACAAGATGTGGCTCAGTTCTGTCGGACTTGCCACACCTGTCAAGTAGTTGGGAAACCGAACCAGGTTATTTCCCCCGCGCCTCTTTGTCCCATACCGGCCATAGGTGAACCATTCGAACATGTGATGGTTGATTGTGTTGGACCATTACCAAAAACAAAATCTGGTAACCAGTTTATGTTGACAATTATGTGTGTGGCCACCAGGTACCCAGAGGCCATTCCTCTGCGAAGGATTACTGCTCCGGTGGTGAGTAAAGCGTTGATCAAATTCTTCTCAACTTTTGGATTACCTAAGGTGATACAAACTGATCAGGGTACGAATTTCCTTTCTAAACTTTTCAAACAAGTGTTAAAATCCTTGTCAGTTACACACCGTGTGTCAAGCGTATCACCCAGAGTCTCAGGGTGCGCTTGAACGTTGGCATCAGACCCTGAAGTCTATGCTCCGTAAATATTGTTTGGAATCTGAGAAAGATTGGGATGAGGGAGTTCCTCTAGTGTTGTTTGCTGTCCGTGAGACAGTACAGGAATCCCTAGGGTTCAGCCCAGCTGAACTGGTGTTTGGACACACCATGAGAGGACCTATGAAAGTCCTTAAGGATCAGTTTTTGTCACAAGAGTTGTGTGAAAGAAAATGTGTTGGACTACGTTAGTCGCTTCGTGAGCGCCTACATGCTGCCTGTGCTCTAGCAAAGGAAGCGCTGTCTTCCTCACAGAAACGGATGAAACGACACTATGACACACAGGCTGTTTCTCGTTCACTGCAGCCAGGTGACCGAGTTCTTGTGTTGTTGCCTGTGCCAGGAGCGTCATTGTCAGCACGTTTCGCTGGTCCTTATGTCATTGAAAAGAAACTAACTGAAACTGACTATGTGATACAGACTCCTGATAGAAAACGCCAATCTCGTGTGTGCCACGTTAACATGTTGAAGACATACCACAACAGACCCGTTACTCAGGTAGACAGTCCAGAGAAACTGGCCGAGTCGGCTGTCTCTGTTGCTGCTACGGCTGTAGTGGGAGGTCATGTTAATGATGTGGACGGAGATGGTTTGGAGTTGCGCAATACTCAGCAGCAGTGTGCTAGATTGCCCAATTCAGAGATGCTGCTGTCTCTCCCGTCAAGCCTGATTCATTTAACGGACAGACAGTCAGATGATATTGTGAGACTATTACACAGCTTTCCATGTCTTTTTAATGATGTTCCTACATGTACAAATGTGTTAGAACATGACATTAATGTTGGAAACGCTGCACCTATCAAGCAACATCCTTATCGTGTCAACGTCGCTAAGAGAAAGATAATGAGGGGTGAGGTCGGTTATTTGCTGGAGAATAACCTGGCTATGCCAAGTTCAAGTCCTTGGAGTTCTCCGTGCATTCTGGTTCCTAAACCTGATGGGACATCCAGATTATGTACGGACTATCGGAAAGTCAATGCTGTCACAGTGCCCGACTCGTTCCCGTTACCCAGACTGGATGACTGTATTGATACTGTTGGTGCTGCTACCTATGTAACCAAATTAGATCTTCTAAAAGGTTACTGGCAGGTGCCGTTAACCCCCACGTGCCTCCGACATCTCTGCATTTGTGACCCCAGATCACTTCCTACAATATGCTGTCATGGCATTTGGGATGCGGAACGCACCAGCCACTTTCCAACGCCTGGTTAACACAGTATTGGCTGGAGTTCCTAATTGTAGTGCTTACCTTGATGATCTGGTCATTTATTCAACTGAGTGGTCTGATCATGTTAACACTCTAAGGGTAGTGTGTGAACGTCTAGCAACCGCTTCTCTAACCTGAACTTAGCAAAGTGCGAGTTTGGGAAGGCTACTGTTACTTATCTTGGTAAACAGGTCGGCCATGGTCAGGTGCGCCCTGTAGATGCCAAGGTCTCAGCTATAAACGCATTTCCCGCACCTACCACCAGAAGAGAGCTACGCCGTTTTTTAGGGATGGTTGGCTACTACCGTAGTTTCTGTAAAAATTTCTCTGCGGTAGTTGCTCCATTAACGGATTTGCTCAGTCCGGCGAGAAAATTTGTATGGTCTGAAGATTGTTGTACTGCTTTCAACACTGCTAAAGCACTCTTGTGTAGTACTCCTGTTCTTGCTGCGCCAGATTTTGAGCGGCCGTTTAAACTGGAGGTAGATGCAAGTGCCAGAGGTGCTGGTGCTGTTCTACTGCAGCAAGACCAGAGTGGAGTGGACCATCCTGCCTGTTATTTTTCACGGAAATTTAACAAATGTCAGACAAACTATTCCACCATTGAACAAGAAGCTCTAGCTTTGTTGTTAGCTCTGCAGGACTTTGAAGTTTATGTTGGTTCCAGTGCATTACCAGTGGTAGTGTATACTGACCATAACCCCTTAGTTTTTCTCCACCGGATGTACAACCAGAACCAACGCCTTATGCGTTGGGCACTTGTCGTGCAAAATTATAATTTGGAGATCCGCCACAAAAAAGGGGTTAGATAATGTGTTGGCAGATGCTTTGTCTCGTGTGTAATGATCTAGGTTTTTTTTGTTATCCCGGGTAGGATGATTTGTGAATTTGGGGGGTTGTGATGAGTCGTGTGTCGCAAACCATTGTGGTTTGCTCTTTTAAGGGTGGGGAGTGTTACGGATACAGGTATCCTGTGTTTTTGTGTGTTTCTCTCCTTCTGCCCTAATCACAGGTGTCCTGTATGTTCCTGATTGGTGGTCGTTGAGGTGTCTGCTGATTGGACCAATCAGGGAACATTCCTGTGCATTGCACCACCTGTTACTCGTTTGTTCAATCACACATCCCATTATATAAAACCAGTGACTTGTGTTTGTTGAGAGAGAGAGACTTTTTGCCATATGTGAGTATGGACACGGTGGTGTCCTGTGTGTTGTGTACTCACTAAGTTGTTGGTTACCCTATTGGTAACTTTGTTAGAAGCCATTTCTTTATGTGAGTGTGGATACTGTGGTGTCCTGTGTATTGTGTACTTACTTTGTTGCTGATTACCCTGTTTGGTAGCTTTGTGTGTTTCTGGGAAAAAGGGGAGTTTAAGCTAGTTGCCCTTGGGCGTACATTACCCGTAGGAAGAAATCTGTCTAAAAACACTAGTTAGACCTGAGCGGACCACCCACTGTACTTTTGTATGACTAGCAGTAGCCTAGCGGTTCTTTAGGCAGGCTAGATCAGTTTAGGGGGTTTTACACTATTGTTTCATTTCTTGGGTCCTGCTCAGCCCTTTTTCCCAAACCTTTACCGTGTGTTTAGCAATAAACCATTTAAGTTTGACGGTAGTTCATGGTTGTTGTGTCATTTTTGGTTCTCACTGTTCCAGGTCACACTTATAATTTGCATAATTTATGTTACGGGTCTCATGTCCATCCACCCTAGACGTTTAGAGCCACGGGGTTCGTAACAGTCTCCGTTTCAGCCTGCGACAGGGGATACACATGACTGCTGGGAGGTACAGCGTCTACCCGAAGGTTTATCGCCCAATCCCCCTCCCGATGAGGTGGTAATTTAGTCACTTGCGTCTTGGAAAACGCGAGCGCCAGGTCATGGTATTCAGGGGGAATGCGCACGGTGGGGGTACCGTCTGGACTTTCCACCATGGTCGCACCAACGGAAACACCTAGACACCTACCCGGACACTCACACGACCACCCCGTAAGAACCCTCTGTGGCCATGAAAAATTGGAGTTGTGAAGGGCTAACCACGGAATACCTAAGACTACAGGGTAAGCAGGAGACTCAATCAAAAAAGTGATCTGCTCAACATGCGTCTCCTGTGTAATCATGGTGACTGGTACAGTAACCTTCTTAACCAACCCGGACCTAATGGTCGACTATCAAGTGCTCTCTGATGGGGAGTGGAATGGATAGGGGAACCAATGAAATGCCTTGACGGCGTGCAAATGCCCTGTCCATAAAGTTCCCAGCTGCGCCTGAATCGACTGGTGGCCGGGATATCTGGATCCCTCCAGGGGCTAAGGTGTAGGTGGCTGGATCCGGTTGACCAGCTGGTCTCGATAGATCGGGTCCTCTCCTCTCCAGGCGTTGTACTACCTGAAGAACCCGATCCATCGCTTCCCCCAAGTTGGCCATTATCGAGGAATGCTCCTGGACCCTTGCCACAACTACAGGCATGCGGTCTTCTCCTGCTGACTCCATTCAGCGGGTGAGTGATTCTGTGACGAGGTGTGAATAAAGGAGTCAGGCGCAGGAGGTAAAACACCGAAGTCCAGAGTATATCATTTACATAAATAAAACGCACCCAGGG
>NW_025536616.1:0-54164 GCF_020615455.1 Coregonus clupeaformis
CTCTCTCTCTCTCTCTCTCTCTCTCTCTCTCTCTCTCTCTCTCTCTCTCTCTCTCTCTCTCTCTCTCTCTCTCTCTCTCTCTCTCTCTCTCTCTCTCTCTCTCTCTCTCTCTCTCTCTTTATCCCTCCCCTCTCTCTCTCTACCATAGGGCACATTGAGGTGGTGAAACTGCTGGCCTCTCATGGATCAGAGGTGTCCTGTAAAGACAAGAAGGCCTACACCCCTCTCCACTCTGCAGCCTCCAGTGGAATGATCAGTGTGGTCAAGTACCTCCTGGACCTTGGTGTGGATGTGAGTCAACACGCATTTAAATGTGTAGGGGTTTTCATAATAGTAATGAAGAGAGAGAGGTTAGAGCCAGTGATTTGGACCAGGGGGTTTTCAGAACCAAGTAATGAAGAGAGAGAGGTTGGACCAGGGGTTTTCATAACCAAGTAATGAAGAGAGAGGTTGGACCAGGGGGTTTTCCATAACCAAGTAATGAAGAGAGAGAGGTTGGACCAGGGGTTTTCAGAACCAAGTAATGAAGAGAGAGAGGTTGGACCAGGGGGTTTTCATAACCAAGTAATGAAGAGAGAGAGGTTGGACCAGGGGGTTTTCAGAACCAAGTAATGAAGAGAGAGAGGTTGGACCAGGGGGTTTTCATAACCAAGTAATGAAGAGAGAGAGGCTGGACCAGGGGTTTTCATAACCAAGTAATGAAGAGAGAGAGGTTGGACCAGGGGGTTTTCATAACCAAGTAATGAAGAGAGAGAGGTTGGACCAGGGGTTTTCATAACCAAGTAATGAAGAGAGAGAGGTTGGACCAGGGGGTTTTCATAACCAAGTAATGAAGAGAGAGAGGTTGGACCAGGGGGTTTTCATAACCAAGTAATGAAGAGAGAGAGGTTGGACCAGGGGGTTTTCATAACCAAGTAATGAAGAGAGAGGTTGGACCAGGGGGTTTTCATAACCAAGTAATGAAGAGAGAGGTTGGACCAGGGGGTTTTCAGAACCAAGTGACCTGATCAGGAATGTATTGTTTTGTTCTCTCCCCCTCTCTCTCTCTCCACTCTTTTCCCTCCCTTGCTCCCCTCCAGATAAATTAGCCCAATGGGTACGGTAACACCCCCTCCACGTGGCATGCTACAACGGGCAGGATGTGGTGGTGAATGAGCTGATCGAGTGCGGCGCCAACGTGAACCAGGTGTACGAGAAGGGTTTCGCCCCCACTCCACTTCACGGCCGGCTCGCGCCATGGGGCGCTCTGCCTGGAGCTGCTGGTGGGCAACGGGGCCCTCGTCAACATCAAGGTGAGGAGACGGATGACCAACACTGTGTCTGAACTAAATAACACCCTATTCCCTATGTAGTACTACTTTTGACCAGGGGCCCATAGAGCAAGGAGCCGTGATGACACTGCCCAGGTCCCAAATGGCACCTTTCCCTTTATAAGTACACTACTTTGGTTCAAAAAGTAGTGTACTTATAAATAGGGTGCCATTGGACGCACACACTGACGCAGCACATGGCTTAGTATTTGGCCCTGGTCTACATTCAAATACCAATGGAATAGGCCTAACAATGCAAACTAAATGCAATCAAGCGCTCCTCCAATACGTGTTTGATTTTGCCTGTGGTCAGCAGCACAGACTGCCGTGTGAACCATCTTTGTCTTTCTATCTGCAGAGTAAAGATGGAAAGACCCCCCTCCACATGACGGCCATCCACGGACGCTTCTCCAGATCTCAAGCCATCATCCAGAATGGTGAGTCGCTGTGAATGCTCTCAACTGAATATATATGAACCAGTAGGCTCTTCAGCATTGTCTTTTGTCTTCAAACCATGATTCACTGGCACAGAGCAATGTTACTTGCAATGTGGTTGAACATGAAGCTTCATGAGGCCTCTAGGGTCAAGTGGTTGACGTGTGTGTGTGTGTCTGTGTGTGTGTTGTGTGTGTGTGTGTGGTGTGTGTGGTGTGTGTGTGTCTGTGTGTGTGTCTGTGTGTGTGTCTGTGTGTTGTGTGTGTGTGTGTTCTGTAGGTGCTGAGATCGACTGTGAAGATAAGAATGGAAACACACCTCTGCACATCTCTGCTCGCTACGGCCATGAGTTACTCATCAATACACTCATCACGAACGCAGCTGACACAGCCAAGTGAGAACACACACAGTTTCCAGCAAAAATGCAACATGCATCTGCAATTCTGTCATTGACCGAATTCCCGCTTGGAGACTATGCTCAACACATTGTGGTGTGTGGGGGGTTGATAGACAGGGCATTGCAGCATGCTGATGTGTTGATCTGCTGTGGGGTTTAATGAGGACTGTGATGTGGTGCTGTTTCCAATCTTAGCTGAATCAACTGTAAGTCGCTCTGGATAAGAGTGTCTGCTTAAAGTCTCAAATGTAAAAAATGTGTTGCAGGCGAGGCGTCCATGGGATGTTCCCCCTCCACCTGTCTGCTCTCAGTGGGTTCTCTGACTGCTGTCGGAAGCTCCTCTCATCAGGCTTTGATATAGACACCCCTGACGACTTTGGAAGGACCTGTTTACATGCAGCAGCTGTTGGGTGAGTGGACTGGTCCAGGCTTTACACCAAGGAATATTTAGTTCATGAACTGGAAAGCCACCAGAAAGAACAAACACATATTCACACTCTTACATTTCACATTGTTTAGCAGTATTAAAAATCGTATAGATCATTAGTGCGGTATCATTTCTGTATAATGTGGTTCCATGCCATGGTGGTATTGACTTGCGCTCTGGTCTAAATTGTCTTTATATCTTCTTGAAAGAGAAGAGAAACCTGCAAACTGCTCTTGCTAGTATCACTTTTTATTATTGCTTTTATTAGCATTATAAAAACAGTGATACTAGCAAGAGCAGTGTACGGGTTTCTCTTTTCCTAAGGTTCTCATTGTTACCATCCACCTGATAGCTCAGATGTGAAAGGGCCTTTCTGAACTTGATATCTTGTTACCATCCACCTGATAGCTCAGATGTACGAGGGCCTTTCTGAACTTGATATCTTGTTACCATCCACCTGATAGCTCAGATGTACGAGGGCCTTTCTGAACTTGATATCTTGTTACCAGGAACCTGGACTGTCTGAATCTGCTGCTCAAAACAGGGGCAGACTTCAACAGAAAGGACAGCTTCGGAAGGTCTGTCTGTGGCATCAAATAACTTTCATATGTGATCTTTATGATAATGGGGAATATAGTATAGGGGCATATAGGAATTATTATGGGAAATATTGGGCGGCAGGTAGCCTAGCGGTTAAGAGCGTTGGGTCAGTAACCGAAAGGTTGCTGGTTCAAATCCCCTAGCTGACTAGGTGAAAAATGTGTCTATGTGCACTGCAGCAAGGCACTTAACCCTAATTGCTCCTGTAAGTCGCACTGGATAAGAGTGTCTGCTAAATGACGTAAATGTAAAATGTAAATGTTTTACAGCTCCAATAAGCTGTTTCTGTTGTTGATGTTGAATGGTTTCTGTGCGTTCTTCTAGGAGTCCTCTGCATTATGCGGCAGCCAATTGTAACTACCAGTGTCTGTTTGCCTTGGTGGGGGTCTGGGGCCAGTGTGAACGATCTGGATAAAAGGGGTTGCACCCCGCTCCACTACGCTGCTGCCTCCGACACAGACGGAAAGTACGTCTCACACCTCTCTTACTGTTGTGTGTGTTGTGGTGCCATGACCTTTCACATTTCACTGTAGTCTGGAGAGTATGTTGTGGTGCCATGACCTTTCACATTTCACTGTAGTCTGGAGA
The DNA here is from genome assembly GCF_020615455.1 of Coregonus clupeaformis. Taxonomy (NCBI): domain Eukaryota; kingdom Metazoa; phylum Chordata; class Actinopteri; order Salmoniformes; family Salmonidae; genus Coregonus; species Coregonus clupeaformis. Next base: position 3,758 of record NW_025536616.1, read on the forward strand.
GTATGTTGTGGTGCCATGACCTTTCACATTTCACTGTAGTCTGGAGAGTATGTTGTGGTGCCATGACCTTTCACATTTCACTGTAGTCTGGAGAGTATGTTGTGGTGCCATGACCTTTCACATTTCACTGTAGTCTGGAGAGTATGTTGTGGTGCCATGACCTTTCACATTTCACTGTAGTCTGGAGAGTATGTTGTGGTGCCATGACCTTTCACATTTCACTGTAGTCTGGAGAGTATGTTGTGGTGCCATGACCTTTCACATTTCACTGTAGTCTCGAGAGTATGTTGTGGTGCCATGACCTTTCACATTTCACTGTAGTCTGGAGAGTATGTTGTGGTGCCATGACCTTTCACATTTCACTGTAGTCTGGAGAGTATGTTGTGGTGCCATGACCTTTCACATTTCACTGTAGTCTGGAGAGTATGTTGTGGTGCCATGACCTTTCACATTTCACTGTAGTCTGGAGAGTATGTTGTGGTGCCATGACCTTTCACATTTCACTGTAGTCTGGAGAGTATGTTGTGGTGCCATGACCTTTCACATTTCACTGTAGTCTGGAGAGTATGTTGTGGTGCCATGACCTTTCACATTTCACTGAGTATGTTGTTGGCCGTGTTTGAATACATACTAGTGTTAAATATGCAGTGTGAAAGCTTGGCCACGTCTCCTTTGGGAAAGTGTCTCTGCTTGCTTATCTGTCTGTCTTGATGTTGGTATAATGATTAGTGAACTCTTGACCTCTGACCTCTAGGTGTCTGGAATATTTGCTGCGAAACGACGCTAACCCAGGGATCAGGGACAATCAGGGCTACAACGCAGTCCATTACGCGTCTGCGTACGGACACCGACTCTGTCTGGAGCTGGTGAGTCAGAACCACAGGGGACTAGACGCCCTGCATTCACAGACCTGTAGGGGGACCTGTCTCCAGACATCATTTGTAATAATTGATGATTCATTATTATATCATTGATTATTAGTTATTTCAAATCCATTCTTGTCTCCCCGCCCTTCCTCCCAGGCGGTGACGGGTCATGAGGAGTGTGTGGAGGCCCTGCTGCAGCACAGCGCCAGCTTCCTGGTTCGGGACTGTAAGGGGCGGACCCCTGTCCACCTGGCAGCGGCATCCGGACACATCGGGGTGCTGGGGGCTCCTACACGCCGCCCAGTCAGTGGAGACCCTCCCCGTCATCACAGACAACCAGGGCTACACGCCACTACACTGGGCCTGCTACAACGGTACGTACTGGACTAACAGAACACTAGATCTTTTCTGATTTTTCTCTCTTCAGCACCGTAAACATGTCCCTGAATTAGGCAGGCCATACAACGGTACGTACTGACTAACTGGACTGTAGCTCTGTTCTCTCCTCCATGAAGTGTACACTCATTCACTCCCTCTTGTGGCTTGAAAAGCATTCGATTGGTGTGGACGGAGCCATGTGGGGGAATGAACAAGGCTACAACAGAATTAGGGGTTATGACTCTCAGTGGAGGACCTTACACTGAAACAGGACTTTGTCAGGGATTGACATAGCATATGTTGTAGCTAAAACATCTTTTGTGACTTCACCATTGTCAGATGTGTAGCTTTCTCTGAGAGTATTGTTGTGGTCTGCAGCGACGTCATCTTTTTCCTGTATGAATCAATCTTCCACTAGGCCATGACACGTGTGTAGAGGTGCTGCTGGAACAGGAGGTTTTCCACAAGACCGAGGGCAACTCGTTCAGCCCCCTCCACTGAGCTGTGATCAATGACAACGAGGGGGCTGCAGAGATGCTGATTGACACTCTGGGGCCGGCCATTGTCAACGCCACTGACACCAAGAACCGGTAACTACAGCACATGACAAAGTCCTTTTCTTCTGGAGAATAATGTTGTCTTGGGAATAAAATGACCTCTGGGGTTGGATGAGGGATTGTAGATTACTTTTAATACATCTATTAGTGATTTTATATTTCTATGGTATAAACAGGGTTAATTGAACAAACTTGTTTATAACAGTCCTACATGATGTCGGTGAAATAAGTTTCCTCTCTCTCCAGGACCCCCCTGCATGCGGCGGCTTTCACGGACCACGTGGAGTGTCTTCAGCTGCTGCTAGGCCACAACGCCCAGGTCAACTCCCCCGATGCCTCCGGGAAGACCTCCCTCATGATGGCTGCTGAGAACGGACAAACCAACGCTGTCGGTACGCAGCCCCCCTCTCCTCCGCTTTGCCTCGCCCAGCCGGCTTAAGTTCAACATGTCTGTTTTACATTTTAATAAGTCGCTTCATTTCCTAATTGAGTTTCTTTATGTTTCTCTGTCTGTGTCAGAGCTGTTGGTGAGCAGTGCCAAAGCAGAGCTCACCCTGCAGGATGCAGTCAAGAACACTGCTCTTCATCTGGCCTGCAGTAAGGTGAGCATCCCCACATGAAGATGACGTTCATCTGAACAGTTGGCTCTCTCTGGTTAAAATTTTGGTCTGACATGTTTGACTCTGGTTTTTAAAGGGGCATGAAACCAGTGCTTTGTTGATATTGGAGAAGATTACAGACAGGAACCTCATCAACTCGACTAACGCAGCCTTACAGACGTACGTATGGTTCAGCTGTATTAATTGGGCCAGAAGAATTGGTCCTCTGTAGCTCAGCTGGTAGAGCACGGCGCTTGTAACGCCAAGGTAGTGGGTTCGATCCCCGGGACCACCCATACACAAAAAAATGTATGCACGCATGACTGTAAGTCGCTTTGGATAAAAGCGTCTGCTAAATGGCATATTATTATTATTATTATAATTGGAAGAAGTGCACTATATAGTGAATAGTCTGGCATTTGGGAGGTATCTTCATTTGCTGCTGGCTAATCTAACGGTACTTTCTCCTCAGGCCGTTACACGTTGCAGACAGAAATGGTCTGACAGTGGTGGTTCAGGAGCTACTAGTGAAGGGTGCTAGCGTGCTCGCAGTCGATGAGAATGGTAAGATCCATAACGCTAACACCGTTTTCTTCTGTACTTCTCTTCTCAATGTGTCCACAAATGTTTCTCTCTAGTCCACTGCTTGGTTGTTGTCTTAACTTTGTATCTCCTAGCCTGGTGTTATTTCATGTTTTTCACCAAAAGTGTTGTAGTAAACGGTGATGCTCCTGAAGTGACCCTCTGCTGTTCTGTTTGAACCCCTCAGGTTACACGCCTGCCTTGGCCTGCGCCCCCAACAAAGACGTGGCGGACTGCCTGGCGCTGATCCTGGCCACCATGATGCCCGTGTCCCCCTGCAACCCCGGCGCCCAGCCTGTCCTTCAGTGCCATTAACCACTACACCACCAGCCCCTCCAAGAGTGTGACCTTCGACAGCCTGCCCGTGCTGCGCAGCGAGCACAGCTCCTACTGCAGCTTCAACAACATCGGCCACCGCGACCACGATGGAGGCTTCTACAAGGATGAGGAACTCAACGACTCAGACTCAGAGACATACTGAGGGGGGTGGTGGTCGCTGCCCAGGAGCGGGAGCCAAGGGCAGGCGGATGGACAGTGAAGTGGGGCAGAGGCCACAAACAAATCCACACATACACACCGTGTCTTAAATCACCACAGCCAGCTTTGGGAGGGCACGAGCCGAGACAGTCCGCACAGGAGCCTTAAGAGTCCCGCAGTTGGAGAGAGAGAAATGGAGGGAGGGAGGGAGGGAGAGGGGAGGCACAACAGGCTGGCTGGCCACACTCATCCTCTCGTACCACCAGGTGTCCTTCCAGCAGATACTGGACTTCAGAGGAACTGCTGCTGCTATACCCCACCTTTACCTTTACCCACAAAGGTCCTAAACGGTAGAAACTGTCCAGCCAACAGACAGACGGACACCTTATGACGGCAATAACCTGTAGTCCAAGGGGATAGTAGCACTTCACTGAGTGAAAACAGACATGGACCAAAAGATGTGGAAGAAGCCTTTTCAAAACCTGTTTTGACAGTAGAAATGGGATTGAGCGTTTTGGGCTGAGAAAAAACATAAGGAGTGATGTTTCATTTAAGTTTTATGAGAGTGATGGTCATGTTTATCCGCACACTAAGACAGACAGAACGCACCTAGCCTCTTGGCTGTAATCCATGTGGGAGGAGGGGAAATCATTTATTTTTATGAACAAACATTTAAATAAAATCATTCATGTCTTAAGCTCCTGACCCTCTGTGGGAACCAAAAAATCGTAGAGTAATTTCAAAGAATTTCCATCCCCAATGGCACCCTATTCCTTTATAGTACACTACTTAAGACCAGGGCCCATAGGGATCTGGTCAAAAGTAGTGTACTCTATAAAGAATAGGGTGCCATTTAAGACGTAAAGTTTTGCATTTGTATGACAGGACTATTTACATTTGTGTTATTAAACCTACCTGTCCTTTGCCCTCTAGAAAATATTTTAGAAAGAATACATGAATGAATAATTTACTTTCTTGTGATATTTATGTCATCATTTTGTGCCTTCTTTAGTTACTGAGGGGAGGTTAGGAGAGTAGGGGCAGCTGTATGAGCGAAAACAATGATGCACACTAAGTACTACAACGTTTGTGAAAAGCACTGATACTATTCCGAAGGCAGAAAACATGCCTCCCTTGGAGAGGAGAAACACTGTAAACCAATGGTAGGACAGCAGCATTTAGATTTTCTTCTGTTGAAAAAAAAATATATATATTATTTGTCTTGGTCTTATAATCAATGTATTTTGACAGGTTTTGCTTGCTTTAACTTCTTCAAAAAAATGAAACCACTCAATCCTTTTATGTGATTGCTTGTTCAAACCCCCGTTTTTGTCTCTTTTTGAAAATCATTTTAACTGGAAATATGTACAATACATATGCTATGTTCGTCAAATCAGGAACAGGAGGTTCACAGATTTTTTCGTGTCCTTTTTTTTCTTTAAAAGGATGAAACTAGCATGTACATATGAAATAGTGACTGAATTCGAAACTCCCATGAATTCTTTCAGTATCTGAAGATTGCTGTATATTTTATGAGTAATAAAATAAAGAAATGAGTTATGTTATTTAATAATGAACTATGGGTTATCTGTTTTATGTGACAACCGCAGTATCAATTTCTAGGTGACAGTGGTGCTAATCCCAAAAGAAAGGCTACATACAACAAGGAACAAGAAGTCTATTGGCAAAGTGATGAATATTTTTTATTTATTTATTTTTATTTATTTTATTTCACCTTTATTTAACCAGGTAAGCCAGCTGAGAACAGGTTCTCATTTACAACTGCGACCTGGCCAAGATAAAGCAAAGCAGTGCAATAAAAACAACACAGAGTTACATATGGGGTAAAAAACATAAAGTCAAAAATACAACAAAAAATAGATATACAGTGTGTGCAAATGTAGCAAGTTATGGAGGTAAGGCAATAAATAGGCTATAGTGCAAAATAATTACAATAGTATTAACACTGGAATGCTAGATGTGCAAGAGATTATGTGCAAATAGAGATACTGGGGTGCAAAAGAGCAAAATAAATAACAATATAGGGATGAGGTAGTTGGGTGGGCTAATTTCAGATGGGCTGTGTACAGGTGCATTGATCGGTAAGGTGCTCTGACAACTGATGCTTAAAGTTAGTGAGGGAGATAAGAGTCTCCAGCTTCAGAGATTTTTGCAATTCGTTCCAGTCATTGGCAGCAGAGAACTGGAAGGAATGGCGGCCAAAGGAGGTGTTGGCTTTGGGAATGACCAGTGAGATATATATTATTATAATATTGCATGTACCTTGGCCTAACGGTGTGGGTTATGTATTTTATTTTTCATGGCGTCCTCAACATTACAGTTTTAAGGGCAACAATAGCCTACATTTGTTTACAACTCGCAGGATTTCCATACATGAGCTTTCAACAACACAGAGAGTTGCATCAGCACGAGATCGAAAGTGCGTCAAATCTGTACAGGTCATTGTTACGTCATCACTGATAAACGTTGAAACTGATCAGAAACCGCTGGAGCAGTTCAGTCTAATCCTCCCTGGTGCTGGAGGATTGCGTTTGTTTTCGCTCTGGATGCGCGTTCATTTTGGCAAGGAAATGTGCTGATTTTGCAAGGAGATGGAGAATAAAGAGTTCAAGGTAGGCATGTTATTTATTTTTAAATCTTCAATTATATTAATTACTGTGGATTAAATATTGTTTAACAAATGAAATAGTGTGCTATTCATGCTGTAATATCAAACTAGAAAGTCTATGGCCGGGGAGTCATGAGAGTTGGCTAAAGGTACAGTAGGGTCAAATGGGGGTCAAAGGTTATGACAGGACCTTCATAAATTCGTCCAAAATGGCACCCTATTCCCTATGTAGGCTAGTGCACTACTTTTGACCAGGAGCCATAGAAGGGTTGGCTGATGTCACGAAAATGATGCTCGCGCATCGATGGCCGGAAGTCGTGTATCTTGTTATGATTCTGAACCTCAGCTAACAACAAGCTGCCATGTGGGGAATCGTAGCTCTGTGGCATGTTTCAGCTCGTTGTATGGTGTTATTGATACCAAGTCTTGTTTTGAGGTGTTTTGACTGATATCATGTCTATGCAATGACGAAAATTCGCTACCTAGCTAACCAACAACAACTGTAACAATGTATTTGAGACGAGTTCATTGTTCAAATGTATTTATGTTTGCATTAAACATTTAGAGACTAAATATAGTTTACATGTTGTCTAAGTCAAACCCTGTCTATTTTGCCCAATAGTTGCATGCCAGTTTTGTTGCTTAACAACCAACCCCTCTATAGAGTCCCACAGTGGAGGTGTGATAATACCCATAAAACCTAGCGGTCAAACAGGGAAATGGTTCCAATCGTTTTTCCACCATTAATTTTTCCCATAGGCGATTTTAGAAACACATAAAATAAGGGCTGTATTTCGTGTAGGCTTACCCTGGCGTGACGTTTTTGTAACCATGTAAATCTCTCTCGGACAAGTTGATGTATTTGATGTATTTTTCTATTACATGTATGACATTTCATTGAGATATTTTGTGTTTTAATGACGCATAATTGAATTCCAGCCTAACTCTGCTTTCTGTTGTCGCCATCAGGCTGCAGTGGTGACATTCACTACCGTGACCCACAAGGATGAAACTTCCCAGACCAGCCTCACCCTCAGCAGGGGAAAGAGAAGCTACCCAGACCTACTACACACCTTTGTGCAGGACATGAAGGACGAGTAAGTTGCTCTTTGGCTTCCCCATGCATCCCCTAGATATGTTCCCTATCTCAATTGCATACTCCTCGTGTCCTCTCTTCTCAAAACCCATTGGATGAGAAAGCCAGAGGTCCCGCCCTTCTGACCTTCTCACCCAATGGGTTTTGAGAAGGAGGCGAGGAGATTGAGAGTCTGCCATAGTCTCGGGCCAATACAAAGGACTCAACGGACCAAATAACCAATCAGGGATGTCTGGGTGTGGCCTAGTTCCATAGAGGTCCATCCATAACGTAGTCTAAGATAATAGAGGTAATGTCCATCCATAACGTAATCTAAAATAATAGAGGTAATGTCCATCCATAACGTAATCTAAAATAATAGAGGTAATGTCCATCCATAACGTAATCTAAAATAATAGAGGTAATGTCCATCCATAACGTAATCTAAAATAATAATAATATATATAAGTAATCTAAAATAATAGAGGTAAGTCATCCATAACGTAATCTAAAATAATAGAGGTAATGTCCATCCATAACGTAGTCTAAGATAATAGAGGTAATGTCATGTAGTTCATTGTGTACTTGCATTTATTTACTTTTCAGCCATTGGAATCTGCTGAGTGAGAATATGCGTGCCGGGGTGAGTTATAGTCACCTCTAAAGTAGTTAATGTTGGTAAAATGGACCAAACATTCATTTGTGGAAATCCTGCAGGACCTTTAATCCTGAACCACTGCTTTAATTGACTAGCTTGAGTAAATGGTTCTAAGTTTTATATCAGTGCAGCCCCTTTAACAAACTAACTCTGTATGGTCTTTTAACATTGCAGATGAGCAGACATGAGTTTAGTGCCAAGTGCATGGATATTGTAGCATGGGTGATGGAGTCTACATCCACTGTGGTTGTTCCCGCCCTTGACCTCACCATGCAGATAGAGCTCTCTGATTCGCCAAGCTCTTCTGGATCAGGAAGTAATGAGGCAGGAGAGGTGACCTCTCTTGGCCGCAGCGTCAGATTCAGCTGTAGTGGAGGACCCAGCAGGTGCACCAGCGCCAGAACCGCCTGCAGCACACGCACTCCCACGCCTTTCCCCTCCTCTCACAGGTACCTAGCCCTATCCCCTCCTCTCACAGGTACCTAGCCCTATCCATGCCTCTCACAGGTACCTAGCCCTATCCACTCCTCTCACAGGTACCTAGCCTTATCCCCGCCTCTCACAGGTACCTAGCCCTATCCATGCTCTCTCACAGGTACCTAGCCCTATCCACGCCTCTCACAGGTACCTAGCCCTATCCCCTCCTCTCAAAGGTACCTAGCCCTATCCCCTCCTCGCACAGGTACCTAGCCCTATCCCCTCCTCTCAAAGGTACCTAGCCCTATCCTCTCCTCTCACAGGTACCTACCCCTATCCCCTCCTCTCACAGGTACCTACCCCTATCCACGCCTCTCAAAGGTACCTAGCCCTATCCCCTCCTCTCACAGGTACCTAGCCCTATCCCCTCCTCTCACAGGTACCTAGCCCCTATCCCCCTCCTCTCACAGGTACCTAGCCCTATCCACACCTCTCACAGGTACCTAGCCCTATCCCCTCCTCTCACAGGTACCTAGCCCTATCCACGCCTCTCACAGGTACCTAGCCCTATCCCCGCCTCTCACAGGTACCTAGCACTATCCCCTCCTCTCACAGGTACCTAGCCCTATCCCCTCCTCTCACAGGTACCTAGCCCTATCCCCTCCTCTCACAGGTACCTAGCCCTATCCACGCCTCTAACAGGTACCTAGCCCTATCCCCCCTCTCACAGGTACCTAGCCCTATCCACGCCTCTCACAGGTACCTAGCCCTATCCACGCCTCTCACAGGTACCTAGCCCTATCCCCTCCTCTCAAAAGTACCTAGCCCTATCAACTCCTCTCACAGGTACCTAGCCCTATCCTCCTCTCAAAGGTACCTAGCCCTATCCCCTCCTCTCACAGGTACCTACCCCTATCCCCTCCTTTCACAGGTACCTAGCCCTATCCCCTCCTTTCACAGGTACCTAGCCCTATCCCCTCCTCTCACAGGTACCTACCCCTATCCACGCCTCTCACAGGTACCTAGCCCTATCCCCGCCTCTCACAGGTACCTAGCCCTATCCCCTCCTCTCACAGGTACCTAGCCCTATCCCCTCCTCTCACAGGTACCTAGCCCTATCCCCTCCTCTCACAGGTACCTAGCCCTATCCCCTCCTCTCACAGATACCTAGCTCTATCCCCTCCTCTTTTTGCAGGTATTTCCTGTTATAGGTACAAATATCCATTCCAGATCCACTTAGTGAGAAATACTACTTAGATACTACACAACCACTCTAAAACGTTTACTCTAAATGTTAATGTTTGGACTGAGTGTGGTTTGAGATGGTTCACAATGCTTCCTTTGAATAACAATAACAAGGTTGAGTTTGTGTCCCAAATTCTTGGATCATATTTTTTTATTTTGTTACCATGTACTATTCATTTATGTTGTGCATTCTGCAGGTGCATGACCTCTTTGCTGAGTGAGGACGAAGAGCGATATGTCTCCTCACCTGAGGGTGGCGATAGAGAGATGAGACACAGACCACACTCAGCACCACTGAGATCTGTGTTTGGCATCTCTGAGGACTCTGTCTTCGACATGGTCCAGAGCGGCCAGTCGCAGGGTGACATCGTACCGCCGCCCAAACGGAGTAGACAGGAGAAATACAGACCTAGCAAAATGTCAACGGATGGCAAGTTTATGATGGGTATTGTCGAGTTGGTTATAAACCTTCTCAACTCCAGATTGGCTGAGCTAATGCGAAGTGTCAGTCAGGGAACTCTAGTTCTGCTGACTGGAAGTATCTCAGCAAGTCAACAGTTTGCCCAAGAGATGCTAAGCATGGCGACTTCTAAGATGTATTCCCATGCCATAGAGCATATTGCGCTCGGCCACAAGTCTCCCCTTGAGTTAGAGAGGGAGCTTGAGGCCATCTTGGGTCCTCTGGCTGGACAGGTCATAGTGATCATCATAGATAGCATCATCAAGTCTAAAACCAACGGAGGAAATGAGGGGAGAGCGACCAGTCCCTTGACCTATTTTCTAACTGCCATTTCGGCAGAAATACAAAGCCTAGTGGTTCACAGATCGGCTAGCAGACCATCCACCAGACTGTCCAACAACGACCCACTGCTGAACATTTCCAAGTCAAAGGTCTTAAGATCAGTTCTGCTCAAAATGGCAGAGCTCTTTGGCCAAGGTCCAAGTGAAACCTGTCTAGATCCACTAGTCCAGAGTCAGTCCAACAACTCCATTTGCGACTGGACTATGAATGCAGCCACCATTCATCCAAGTACATTTCTGTCCGACAACAGAGTGACAGAAGTGTCATCCGATGTTGTGGATCTTGTACTTGAGTTTTTTTGGATAACAGGATTTTTGGATAACAGGAACCCGTCAAGGCCACAGAGTGCCTGCTCCCACAACTCAGCTAGTGGAGCAATAGATATGAGAGCTCTTGCTGGGGACTTGGTCAGACAGGTGTCTGTCAAACTCAGCCCGTTTGTCTCTGAGAGTCAACTCTCCACCATGTCCATGACAGATCTGTCATCATCTTTTTCTGACTCCACCTTGAAGCAGTTGTGTTCTCGCTCTGTTGTTGCTCTGGCAACTGCCTGTCAAGCAATCAAAACAGAGCTCGAGAACCAGAGACCTACCAACCTGGCAGCCAGAGACCTACTATCGTCTCTGGTAGAGACCATTGAGGACATGGATATCTCTGACATCCTCCAGGGCCCGTCGGCCATTTTGGAGGAGGCTGCTGTGATAAAGCACCCAGAGATGTCCACCTCGACAATATACAGATCTCTGCTTCTCGACTCATCTCTCGCCTCCTCTAAGATGGTCACTGAGAGCATTATCTTCAACAACCCATGCCCATCAGAGGAGAATGTGAGTATTCAGAAGGAGCTCCCTGCTGATAAAGTTGACATCCTCCATGGTCAACCAGTGGAGGAGTATATTGTCAAAGCTGAGCAATGCATCACTCAGGTCATTCAGGATGCAGCTGTGACATATACTGCTGCGCTGGATAAAACCGACACTTGTGGGAAACTGTCGGAAATCCTATCTGTCCATGTTTCCTCAGAGAATATTGAGGAGGCATCCTCTGATCTCTTTGGTGGAATTATTTCCGACCTGCATGAGGTATCTGAGGTCAATAAGGCCTCCATGCGTACGAAATCAGGTCGCAAAATGTTCTGGGTGGAAGTGAGTTCAGGTTCCCAGAAGATTTATACCAAAACCCTGGACAAACTAAGGAAGCTGTTCACCTCCCACCATCTCACTGAGGGAAAAAAATACTCCTGTGCAAATCGAGCTTTCTGCAACTGGACTACTTGTAACTGAGGCCACTGTGCAGGAATCTCCTGAGCCACTTGGCAGTGTCTCCTGTACAGAAGACAGACAGTAAGACCCCTTCTAAGTCCCCAGCCTCAGCCTACCAGCTCACCCTCGACACCTGCACTAAAGGGGTAATCAAACAGGTGATCTCGGTGCTGAGGGTGGACACTTCAAAGGAAGACTGCTCCGCTTCCGTTGGGGAGAGCACGTCAAATTCATCCTTCGACTTCAACCAGAAGTTGGACTCGATAATTTCGAAATTGGAGGACCTCTCCATTTCGAGTGATGTGACGTCAGCCGAGATTGCCACACTCACGCGATCTCTTAGTGCAGCCAGCAGAACCTCTAACATTTCCATCCAGAGCTTTCACAGTGCTGAGTTCCGAGCTAAGGCCAAACACATTGTGAGTGAGACCATTCTCAGAGCTGCTAGCAAAGCCAGCCATTCTTTGCTACAGAGCATGCCTAGCACCACCTTCTCACACCATGCGGTTTCTACAGCCGAAGATATAGTAAATATTATCATGCAAGACCTTGAAAGTGTATCCCAGTACACTGTGGACGACGCAGACTCCTTCCCACTAGGAGAGAAAAAGCTGGAGTCCCAGCTCAAACCCAGAGTTGTCTTTGACAACTTATTGGATGCTGCTCAAACCATGTACCACAGAGTAAAGGATAGACTGAACATCTTTTTCTCTTTTCCACCAGTGTCAGTCACCACAGCCAAATATGTGCTGGACTCCGCCCCTGTGGAGACACTCAGACATTCTAAGTCCGCTGCTCTTGTTGAGGACAGGAGCCGCCCTCCGTCTGTGAGAAGTGAGAAGCCTTTGTCAAAAGTCTGTTTGGCTAAAAGGTCTAAAACCCTTCTGTCTTCGAGTGGCTCTTCAACAGACCACCATGTAATTGACACATGCAGTGAGGATGTCACTCTGCCCACCAGGAGTATGTCAGTTGTGAGCAACAACAGTTTGAAGAGAGCCTCTCCTCTCCACGGCAGTGGATTGAGTGAAAGTTGCAAACCTCTTGTGGCTCTAAAAGACGTAACAGTGGCAGTCAGCCAAGAAGGCTTTAGCAAAACTGCAAAGAAGACGCTCAGCTTGATCCTAAATGTGATCAAGTGTAGAGTGGCCAACTCTGAGAGTTCATCTGTTGGGCAGATTGCAAGTGAGGAGTGTCTGATAGCCACTAACATGTTAGACTCTGTACTGGAGAGCCTTGACCAGTTGCCTGACATGAGCGCTGCCGATGAGATCACAAGGACAGAATCCCATACCTCTATCGCAATGGACGAGACAGGTTCACGGTCAACGCTTGTGAGCCAACAAGAAATAAACATATCTGACACCAATATCATAGTGAAAACTATAATGGACACATTGAAGACGGACGACCCAGAGATGACTTCAGCAGAAGAACATCTGGATAGGCTCCTGTCAGTTGAAGCCCTTCAAGGTGCATCTGGCAACCTGATCACAAAGGTCCATGGTCTCATTCAGGAGATAACCATAAACCGCCAGCTTCAATCCATGGTTGGCCACAGAAGCCTCTCTCAACCAGCGCTGCCTAAACCAGCCCTGAGGAAGCTGTCAAAGGACGATGCCTCAGAGCTCATTTACAACTTTGCCCAGACTTCTGTTAGGAGACTCCTGGGGCAGTGTATGGGAAGGCCTATGCCACCATCGGCTGAAATGGTTTTGGATCAGGTCATCAAGTTGATGACAGACGTGGTGATGGACAGCCTGACTTATGTGTCCAAGTCTACAATGGAGGATGGTAAGTGAAAGTACCTATTTTCATCTGCATAGGACTTAATTGTAACATGCTCAATACATTGCGTTTTATGATGTAAAATTCAATGGCTGCGTCCTCTTCTCCCAGTTATTGTACACAGGTCGGTCACACTAGCGTGCTCTTCTCACTCAGACACCAGCAATGCCACAAGTGACATCACTCATGGTGTTGTAGCTGACCTTAAGGCTACTGAGGAATTCCCTGCCAGGAGCCTTAGCCCGGCTGATGTAAAGGCTGACGGCATGGCCCGCCTTCCCTCTGCCAGAGGGGAAGGGACTAAGAAGAACAGGAAGTGGCGTTTCCTACCGAAAATGCATAAGTTTCCAAAGATCATGATTAAGGTAGGGTGCTCTGTGTTTTGAGATTACATCTGTAAGGCAGGGCTGAAATTTACCCTACAGATTCACTACACCCCTATTGTCTCTCAGCATTAGAACAATACTGTTGTCATTGTCTTTAGGAGGTTGAGTGAGGACGCTGTAATGCAATCCTAATACACATGGGAGAGAGTCAATGGCTATGTCCCAAATGGCACCCTATTCCCTATATAGTGCACTAATTTTTACCAGCGCTCTATGGGCCCTTTCAAAAGTAGTGCCTTACGTAGCGAATAGGGTGCCTTTTGGGATGCACACTCTGTATTTTACACAGGCTCAGTTGTCCTGATGTGTTTTGTCAACAGCTGTTCAAGACAAAAGGGGAACCGAAGAGACACCCTGAACAGGATGCACTGCCTACCAAACGTCTCAGAGAGACTCATATTTCACAGGGTAAGTGATAAGCATCGATAATGTCATATTGATGTATCACCCTATGACAAGCTTGTTAAAACAGTGACAACAGATACAGGCAGACCGACGGACAGACAGGCAGACGGACAGGCAGGCAGGCAGGCAGGCAGACGGACAGGCAGACAGGCAGGCAGACAGACAGACAGACAGACAGACAGACAGACAGACAGACAGGCAGACGGACAGGCAGGCAGACGGACAGACAGGCAGACGGACAGACAGGCAGACGGACGGGCAGACAGACGGACAGGCAGACGGACGGGCAGGCAGACAGACTGACAGACAGGCAGGCAGGCAGGCAGGCAGACGGACAGGCAGGCAGGCAGACGGACAGACACAAACACACACATTCATTTTCTGATTATGAAATGTTCTTATGACAGATGCTGAGTGTGAGGTTCCAGAGGTTCCATCCACTCCCCCTCCCAAGGAGGACCTGACAACCACACCGGCCCCTGCTCCCCAGGAGTCCCAGTCCTGTAAACGCCCACTCATAGTCAGGGTGTTACACGCTCTCTCCAGAGCCATCTCCAAACCATTCAGAGGAGCTTCTGGGAAGAAGAATTAGCCAAATGCCTGATTTTATTAATATGATATTTTAATCAGAGCCTTTATTTAATAAAACATTACTGCATTGATTTCTGTCTATAGTAGTCTTCATGTATGTGCAAGAGAACGGTAAAGTACTTCAAACCACATAGTCAAAAGTATTCATAGTGAAGTACCGTTTATGATTATTGATTGTGGAAATACACATAATACAGAAAAGTTGTTGTCACATATAAAGACAGACATAAAGGAGAACTCCGTAGACCAGTCACATTCTCAAGCCATAACTAAATCCATGAATGGATCTCCTATAAGATGACAGGAGAACATTTGTAACACTTTCTATGAAGCCTATATCTATAATGCATACACTCAAGTCATTTACATTTTACATTTTAGTCATTTAGTAGAAGCTCTTATCCAGAGCGACTTACAGTTAGTGAGTGCATACATTTTTGATTTTTTTCATACTGTCATACACTCATAATGACTTAATTGAGTTAAGTGTTAAGTAAAGTGCAGTTATAAACACATAATGAGGGCTTATTATGTATTTCTTGCAATAAAAAAAGAAAAATGCTACTAGTTTATTAAATATTCATGACTGCTATTGCACGGCTCATGTCCACACTTCTGTACAATAGGGGGCAGTAATGCACCATAACGTTGGATGCCAACTGCCTATAAACCCACTGAAGAAGAAAAAGCTACTCATGTAATGCATGCTGGAAAGCAGACAAAAACTAATGATTTGCAAGAGATCTAAACACGATTTATAAGCTACTGAACAACAAGTCCAAGAAAGCATTGCTAACCGCGTTTGCACTTTGAACAGATTTCTCGACAATAATAATGGAAGATGTGACTGGGGCTCAGCTCATTGCAGAGGCACTAAAAGCTCAGGTGAAGTGTGTGCAATTTATATAAAACAGTGTTATACTGTGTAACCGTGTTGCTAAGAATATATTAGTCGCTGATCATGTCCTTGGCAGTGAGAATGTAGCACTACGAGTTGTGAAAGTGTGCCAAAGGTCATTGCACTGGTATAGCTAACTATTAATATTGTTGTAGAAAAACATTTAGATGTTTATGTGGAATAGCATATGTTAACATAGTGAGTTTTTGTCCTGGGTCCGCCTGGGTCCTGCAGTCGGTGAAAAGCAATTGCACTGCCTGCATCTCAGAACTGCGGCCGCCTTGATCTCATGAGGTTATCGTTGCCCGTGTGTGCATGACGTCAGAGAAAGTCGGGATCAAGTCGGACACAAATCTAACCAGCATGCATTGGGCGGTGATCGATTCTGCGCAGACCTGGCTCATCTCAAATGGGCCTCTTGTCTATGTTCTGTCGGCATGGTTATACTGGCCTGTGGCCTTCTTGGAGGCCTTGATGATATCGGAGGGGGGCTCCCATTTGAAGCAGGGCTCCAGATTGGCCATCTTTATGGTCATTATTGAGGACAGGGTGCCATCCAATGCTAGGCTGTTTCTTCTCTTGGTTTTGTTCAGTCCCACAACTGAAAACACCCTCTCAGCATCTGCGTTTGCATGGGGGCAACACCAGGACAAGCTTGGCGACGGCAGCAAGCCTCTCGAATTCTTTGGCTCCTGTCACCTATGGAAAATGCACCAAAACACAATGGAAAAACATACCTTGATTTTTGATTGATTAATACTGTGAGTATACTGTAGGTTGATCCATTAACAAAGTTCAGATAAAAACATGCATAATTTGAAACATGCATGACACATATATGCATGCAACAATTTTAAGCAACAGATGTAGCCAAGCCACACCTGCCAAAAGGAAAGACAAAAAAGGAAAAAAAAATTACCTTATGCTTCCGGTTGCCATTTCAGCCCAGAAGCTTTCCATTTCAGTTTAGTCCTGCAGGGATATCATTGGCATGGTCTGATAATTTAGAAACTCCTCACCCAGAAGGTCATGCTCCTCTGGCCAATGGTATGGGAGGAGATGGGGAAACCTATTTATGAAAGTAGAGTTACAAGTTGTTACGTTTTAGGTATATAGTCATCAACCAGCAGCAGTTCATACACATCTTTGAGGAGAAGCCACATAAGAATATCTCATGTGCAGTAGGAGTGAACACACCTCATCATAAAACACAGGGTATTTTAGCTAAGATGATAGACAATAATTAGAGAAAAAAATAACCTTTCAACAAAGTACAGGACATCTTCGATGTCACTTTCAGCCCTCTGCCGTACATCTACAAATTGTGCGTGCTTGATCAGTGGCTCTTCCAGTGGCAGCTTCTTAAGTGCATAGTCCACAGCACTTGTCAGGAAACACAACACAGCTTCATGGAATGAATCCACCTGCTGTGGTGTGATGTCACCCTCGTGGAGTAATCTGTTAAGTTTAGCCCTGGTTGTGAACCCAATACAGCATATCGGTATAAGGTACAAGGCTAAATATCACATATCACAGTGTTTGATCATAATAATAGTCAAATACTAACCTGGTAAATGGTTTGCCTTTTCTTCAAAGGCAATTTCACAAGGCTCCTCATGGCACTGCAGAGCTGCTGGAACCATAAACTTGGAACATAGCTTGCGTACGAATTTCACCATCTATAACAGACATTTACAAAAATAGTAGGTGAAACCTGTTTTAGAGGACCCCTGCAGATATCAGCAAGAAACACAGAATGGAAAAAACAGCAAAATCCAATCCCACCTCATCATGTAACAAAAATATTGATGACTGCTCTCTCTGAAGCAGCAAGTTGAAAGAAGTGAAAGTTGGTACGGTGGCTTGGAAGAACAGCAGGTACACTTCTGTCATGGGGTCAGTGGAATGTCTGCACAAGTCTCTTGAACCTGGCCTGATTTTCATCTTGAATCAATCAACCAAAGGGGGCACAGGGTCACCTGCCCCCTCAGATTTGTGATGTTTAAATTTGTTTTGTTATTTTTTCTCTGTCATACTATTAACCATGAATTTGGCTTTAGCTAGCCCAGATAGGATCCCATTCTCCCAACCTAATAACTACACTGAACAAAAATATTAACGCAATATGTAAAGTGTTGGTCCCATGTTTCATGAGCTGAAATAAAAGCGTGAAATATTTCGTTCGCACAAAAAGCTTATTTTTCTCAAATTGTGTGCACAAATTTGTTTACATCCCTGTAAGCGAGCATTTCTCCTTTGCCAAGATAATCCATCCACCTGACAAATATGGCATATCAAGAAGCTGATTAAACATCATGATAATTACACAGGTGCACCTTGTGCTGAGGACAATAAAATGCCACTCTAAAATATGCAGTTTTGTCACACAACACAATGCACAGATGTTTCAAGTTTTGAGGCAGCGTGCAATTGGCTTACGGACTGCAGGAATGTCCACCAGAGCTGTTAACAGATACGTTTATGTTAGTTTCTCAACCATAAGCCAAGGCGGCTTTAGAGAATTTGGCAGTACTTCTAACTGGCCTCACGACTTCAGACCACTTGTAAAGCAGCGTATGGGCGAGCTGTTGGCTGATGTCAACGTTGTGAATGCTCCATGGTGGCAGTGGGGTTATGGTATGGGCAGGCATAAGCTACAGACAATGAACACAATTGCATTTATCGATGACAATTTGAATGCACAGATATACCGTGGGATAGTGTACGTGCACAAAGTGAGTTTGTAACATGTATATCATTCTTACTTGTTGTTCTTTATATTTACTACCATTGCCTATTGTAAGTTGCCTCTCTGTGTTTTACTGTGTTGTGTAATACTCCGCAGGTAGCATTATGCCATTAATACAGCCCTTCCTTTGTTAATAGCGTTGTTGCTCTACTTGTGCTATCAGTTATTGTGCATATTCATTAGCCCTGTTATCTGTCCATTACAGGACCACTATCATTCCACTACCTTTCCATGTCCATTTCATCCGTGTGTGTCAATAAAGTATCCTTGAATGTAACTCTGAGGTTGCCTTATTCCCCTCTTACCGGGGAGGTGAAAGCGCAACCTGGTCTCAGAACATTTCGTATTATTCTGTATGTACAAAGCTGTGATCAAGCAAAGGGTGGCTACTTTGAAGAATCTCAAATCTGAAATATATTTTGATATGTGTAACACGTTTTTGGTTACTACATGATGCCATATGTGTTATTTAATAGTTTTGATGTCTTCACTATTATTCTACAATGTAGAAAATACACAAGACACAGAGGAGGAGAAACTATCCAACACCCTGGGAGAGAGAACGAGTGACCTCAGTCGAACTCACAGCCAGAAAGATGGGTTAGATACAGGAGAGGAGGAGGTTACCCCGGATGCCATCACCCCTGCTCCTGTGAACAAGGAATGAGAGGGGAAGCCTTCTAATCAGGCCAACGGGCAGGCGGAGCGAGAGGTCATAGTGATAGTGATTCACACCCAGAGAGAGACAGACAACCCATACAACCTCTTGGCTGAGATTAACCACACAGAGGTAGAGGCAGAGGGCCTTCAGGGCAAGCCAGTCAGCCAGCCTGCTCTGATCCTCAAGTCAATTGTATTTAAATTCATATTCATTAAAGATTTTTAGTCAAGACTTGAAAAGTGCCATTTATTTCAAATGATAATTATTCAGTGTCTGCAACCCTCAAGAACCAGGGTGAGTCTGGGTCCCCCTTTAACTGGGCAAACACAACTTGCATATTGTCATAGACTAGGCCGAAACGTTAATCTTTTAACCTTGCTTAAATAAAACAATGCATTTTTAATAGTGAGCAAGAGTTTTCTATGATGATTAAAGTTTTTTTGTCGCGCCCTCCACTTTTTTGTCAAATAATACATCTAAAAAAAAATGTAATAAGTTAATTATTAAAAGCATTAAAATTGGGATTGGGATGTTTCCCACCTATTTATACAACCTACTCCACAAAGTTTAGAGAAATGTTCTGAAATTAATTAAGAATTAAACAGAAGAAAATCAGAATTGAAGGCAACTATAATGCAAAGAATTTAATGGTATATGGTTCAATCCGGTTTCTGGTCTAATGAATAACTAATATTGTTCCTCCTCTTCCTTGTGGCAAGCGCAGCAGCACACTGCCCTCCAAAGCCTGCAAAAAAAACGCTGGACTGCCCTTTCCTCGCCCTGCATGGAACATCCAGGGTCACGTCCTTGGTGACGTGTGGGGTGACGTCCAGGGTGACCACAGCAACATCCTCTGGAAAGGGACAAAAGCGGGACAGAATGTAAATAAATGCAAACCGTAGGTTCTAAACACTGGCCAGTTGAATGGGATCTTTTATTTCAGCTCATGAAACATGGGACCAACACTTTACATGTTATCATGATGAACGGCACCTGTCAGAGTGCTTTCTATAAGTCTTACTCACCTGCTTGGATGTCAGATGGCAGAGTGGCGTAGACGGCCACCATGAGAGGCTTTTCTTCAGGTGTGACGTCCACAATCTCCAAGAGTGAAGAAGCAGGGTATGCATCTGTGTTAGGGGTGAGGTCCACAAGCTCCAGGTGGGAAGAAGCAGGATGTGCCTCTGTGTTTGGGGTGATGTCCACAAACTCCAGGTGGGAAGAAGCCGGGTCTGCCTCTGTGTTAGGGGTTTTGTCCACAAACTGCAGGTGGGAAGAAGCAGGATCTGCCTCTGTGTTTGGGGTGATGTCCACAAGCTCCAGGTGGGAAGAAGCCGGGTCTGCCTCTGTGTTAGGGGTGATGTCCACAACTTCCAGGTGGGAAGATTCTGGGTCTGCCTCTGTGTTAGTGATGATGTCCACAACCTCCAGGTGGGAAGAAGCTGGCTCTGCCTCTGTGTTAGGGTTGATGTCCACAACCTTCAGGTGGGAAGAAGCCGGGTCTGCCTCTTTGTTAGGGGTGATGTTCACAACCTCTAGGTGGGAAGAAGCCGGGTCTGCCTCTGTGTTTGGGGTGATGTCCACAAGCTCCAGGTGGGAAGAAGCCAGGTGTGCCTCTGTGTTAGGGGTGATGTCCTCAACTTCCAGGTGGGAAGAAGCCGGGTCTGCCTCTTTGTTAGGGGTGATGTCCACAAGCTCCAGGTGGGAAGAAGCCAGGTCTGACTCTGTGTTAGGGGTGATGACCACAAACTTCAGGTGGGTAGAAGCCGTCTCAGCCTCTGTGTTAGGGGTGATGTCCACAAGCTCCAGGTGGGAGGAAGCAAGGTGTGCCTCTTTGTTAGGGGTGATGTCCACAACCTCCAGGTGAGAAGAAGCCGGGTATGCATCTGTGTTAGGGGTGAGGTCCACAAGCTCCAGGTGGGAAGAAGCAGGATGTGCCTCTGTGTTTGGGGTGATGTCCACAACCTCCAGGTGGGAAGAAGCAGGATGTGCCTCTGTGTTTGGGGTGATGTCCACAACCTCTAGGTGGGAAGAAGCCGGGTCTGCATCTGTGTTAGGGGTGATGTTCACAACCTCCAGGTGGGAAGATGCTGGGTCTGCCTCTGTGTTTGGGGTGATGTCCACAAGCTCCAGGTGGGAAGAAGCCGGGTCTGCCTCTGTGTTAGGGGTGATGTTCACAACCTCCAGGTGGGAAGAAGCCAGGTGTGCCTCTTTGTTAGAATTGATGTCCGCAATCTCTAGGTGGGAAGAAGCCGGGTCTGCCTCTGTGTTTGGGGTGATGTCCACAAGCTCCAGGTGGGAAGAAGCCGGGTCTGTCTCTGTGTTAGGTGTGATGTCCACAACCTCCAGGTGGGAAGATGCTGGGTCTGCCTCTGAGTTATGGGTGATGTCAACAACCATACGGTGGGAAGAAGCAGGGTCTGACTCTGTGTTAGGGGTGATGTCCACAAACTTCAGGTGGGTAGAAGCCGTCTCAGCCTCTGTGTTAGGGGTGACGTTCACAATCTCCAGGTGGGAAGAAGCCAGGTGTGCCTCTTTGTTAGGGTTGATGACCGCAATCTCTAGGTGGGAAGAAGCCGGGTCTGCCTCTGTGTTTGGGGTGATGTCCTCAACTTCCAGGTGGGAAGATACCGGGTCTGCCTCTGTGCTACGGGTTTTGTCAGCAACCTCCAGGTGGAAAGAAGCCAGGTGTGCCTCTGTGTTAGGGGTGATGTCCAAAACCACTATGTGGGAAGAAGCCGGGTCTTCCTCTCTGTTACGGGTGATGTCAACAACATCTAGGTGGGGAGAAGCTGGGTCAAACTCTGTGTTAGGGGTGAATCCCTCAACCTCCAGGTGGGCAGAAGCCGGGTCTTTCTCTGTGTTAGGGGTGATGTCCACAACCTCCGGGTGGGAAGAAGCTGGGTCTGCCTCTGTGTTATGGGGGATTTCCACAACCTCCAGGTGGGAAGAAGCCTGGTCTGCATCTGTGTTAGGGGGTGACAATTAAAATCCTGATTGGCTCTACTACTACAAGGCACCAGGATGTCATGACAAAAGGCATCTGTCAGAGTGCTTTCTATGAGTGCTACTCACCTGCTTGGATATCAGCTGGTAGTGTGGCGGAGAAGGCCACCACTAGGACAGGGGGAACTCGCAGGGTGTCTGCAGTAGGCTGGAAGTAGCTTTTCACCTCGTCCGCCACAAAGGCACAGTCAGAGCTCATAAAAAAAGGGGTCTTGAGGTCATCCAGGGAGAAGGACTGGCTGATTCTCCCGAGGATCGACCTCACAGAGTCAAAAGCAGCAGCCCGGGAGAAAGGGGTGTGAGGAGAAGAGGCCTTCAACGTGTTGGAGAGCTTCTCCCCTACGGCCACCACCATACTCACAGCCATACCGCTTAGGAGGATGGGGTGATCTGAATGGCCTTCCTCTGGCTGAAGCCACAGGGCCAGGAGGATCCTGGGCACCAGCTCCACCACCACCTGGGATGGGCTGAGCAGGTTGCTACAGGGCTTATTGGACAGCTTGTCCAGAATGCTCCTCACAGCTCTCTCCACGATGATGTGGACCTTGGGGTCGCTGAAATCAACAAAAAGCAGCAGAGAAAGCTAAACGATGTGCAATGTTCACACAGAGAACACTGCCCTAGTTATTTTCTGCATAGCTCCAGATGTGTAGATGAATGGAGCAAGCTGTATGCAGGGCAGTACATGGAACTCACATGTCAGCTCCAGCTGGAGAGGTGGTGTGCATAGAGCGGCGGAGCTTGCAGACAGCCTTGTGCTCCATGTCAATCATTTTTAGGCAGGTGTTTACTTCCCAGGTCTGCCGTAGGAAACAGGAAGTCCCATTAGTGTAATTTCACAACAGATATATTCTGCTGTACTGACTAGTTGTTGAAAGGCTAGAAAGGAGCTCACTGACTGATAGTCTAAGTCTCTAACTCTCATTCTCTTACCAGCCGAGCGAGTTCGTTCCCCTCCTCCAGGGTTTCCTTCCACAACCTTCAAATAAAACACAAAGCATTTCAACTTTCCTGGCTTCCTATTTATCTGTTGTTTATTTTACCCACACCTCCTGGAGTGCTGCTGGTGACAGAGAATGGCAGTGAAGGTGAGAGCTGACGTGGTACTCACCTCTCCCTAAGGGATTTTTGCCCTGAGACACCAGCCAGTCGCTCATGTGCTCCATGGTGACATGGGGCGAGACCTGGCCTCGACTCTGGAGCAGCAGATAGTGGACCATGAACTTCTTCTGCAAGATGAGGTAAGGTGTGAAACCGTGCCACTAAAGACCATATAATGTGCTTTCAGAAGGGCCTCTCGCAACATTTCACAACTGCTCATGTCTCACAATTTGCAAGTGATATTAAAAACTCTTATGACCATCTTCTCTAAACTGTCTTGAAATAAAACTCTTGTTTTGGGATTAAATCTATCTCTTTTTTCTGTGGTTACTGTTTTTGTGGGATGAATCTTACCTGTTTATTGTAATATGCTTCCTCCCAGCAGGCCTGCAGAGTCTGAAAATAAAGGCTGCTTCTACAGAATTCCTTTGAAGATAATTAAAATAAGTATGCTTTATTAGGTACATTATGCACAGGCATTTACAGTATGCCAAAAGGAATATCTCCTAAGATTACCTTAGTGGGACCATAAGTGAACTCAGGAATGCTCCCAACCCTATCCATGGTCAGAGGGGGACGAAATGCAGCGCTATAAATATACGGGATGCTCTAGAGATAACAGGAATGACTTAAAGTCGCGAATGATCAATGCCTGTGGAGTCGTCCAATATGCTGCGCTGAGAATTTAGTTGTAGGCGATATTTGGATATGTTTGGTGCAATTTACATGTTTACATTCTATTGCCATGGAGAAATTGAGTTTCTAGAACCTGTTTTCTTCTATGTCTTTATTTCGTGAAATATTAAGATCTTTATTTTGTCATAATGTGAATATGAGGACGTTGGAGCCCGTTCCGATTCATGACGCGGTTATCCAGCTGCATGTTGCATAGACCTACTAATCCAACCTTGGCTTACAAGTTAAATTAAATTAGTATATATGCCTATACAAATCTATTGACCACATCCATTTAAATCAATGATTGTCAATTGAAAATGTGGTAGTTGTGTTATTCTGTTGTGCGTGTCAGGGCTCCTCTTAAGCACGTTATTCCAATATTTCCTAGAATTGACGCAGGTTACACTTTTGCAAAACGACTAGGTTAAAAATAAGAGCATGAATGACAATAAAGGTATGACTTGAATTATATGTGTAGTAGTGTGATGTTGTTCCCCTAGATTATGCACCAAATTGCACACAAGGACAGTTCAAGTAGGCCAGGTCAAGAGGGGATGTTAATAAGTTAATAATAATAATAATTCAATGTGGTTTCTTTATTTAATTACAGCTGCATAGCTAATGTTATTTTTTGGTGTACAAACATTTTTCTGTATCTATATTGCAAATACACCTAATTGTAAATGTTGTGTATATTTTGGTTTGGTCCATCGCGGGTTATCTGTATTTATGTACCCTCTTATTGTTCTCTTTTGCCTGACCTTCAACTAGCAAGGTATGTTGTCCTTGGCGCCGTAATTTGTCAATATAAAACTGTGGTAAAGTTACACAAAGTGCTGTTACGCAACTACAGGTTTTGTTACAATGTGGACAATATAAAGATGTATGTTAACAACTTTCACCGAGCTCGCTAATTAGGGTACCTATTGTAACTCGGGAGTATTTGGGGCAGTGTTTGAGTGAGTTTCTATGTGCTCACGCAGGTGTCCCGAGAGCTGTGGCTGCACCAAGGGCTAACCTATTGTGTGTTGTCTCGTGGTGTGCAGTTATGTCTTTTATTTTGTCAGAATTATGTTGTATATCATTTTACTTGTATTGTATAGTGTGTTGTTAGGCACTGAATGTGTGCATGCAGCACCTGTTCTCTTTTGCCTGACCTTCAACTAGCAAGGTGCCCGAGAGCTGTGGCTGCACCAAGAGCTAACATATTGTGTGTTGTCTCTTCGTGTGCAGGTCGAATAAAAATTATCCAACCATCAGAATTCCAGTTGTGGCAGTGTCCTAATTACGTGACCTGCCGACTGGTCAGCTCAAGCCGACCGCCGGAGCTGTGCATGTGAATTTGTTGATGGCTTACTGTAAGTGAATATATACTGTAAACAGTGAAAGTGAATGTAGCATATTCATTAGATACAGGTATTCGTGCTTATTTGTATGTTTTGGATGAATTTGTTAATTGCATTTATTTTTTGGGTATTTGAATGCACTAAATTACATTGTATTTTAGTGCTCTGTTGAGCCATGGAAGATTCTCAAATCCATAAGACGTGTTATGCTGGGGATTTTAGTGTGGGTAGAGGGAGGGGTGTCCTTCCATTTACACCAATTGTACAGTCAGCTCCTGGGAGTAGAGCGTTTGCTAGTCCTGAGTTTGCAAGCACTGGGAGGGGTAGGCTGTTTGTTCCACCTGACCAGGGTATCCCACCTCTGTCTTTTGATGTACCATCATCCACAGTACTCGGTGATAATGGGACGCCTCCGAGTCAGCTTAGTGACCTTCTTAAGCAGATTGGTTCAGAGATAGGAGAATCTATCAGAGCGAGTTTACTGCAGCCTGGGGTTTCAAGTCTTTCTCCTGCCCGTCCCCCTCACCAACCCCAGCAGTTTCCCCTGCCTGAGCAGTGTGGGTCAACCTTTATTGATGCGTCCAAGCTGAATCTGGTTGTGAAGTCAGATGTTAGTGCTCCACCTCTTTTAGGGGTGATGGCTCAGATAAGTACTCTGTCCTGGAGTGGGAGGAGTTAATGGAAGTCTACCTAGAGAAGAGGGGTTACACTGGGTCTGGGAATGTTGGGGAGGTGATGTCTAGGCTCATGGGGAGGGCACGGGATGTGACCAAAGTCTGGAAGCGTAACAACCTTGTTGTCACAGATGTTAAGGCGGTGTTCAGTGTTTTCAAGCAACACTTTGGGGATACTGTCTGCTCAGGTATGCCATTAGCTGATTTCTATTCAATCAAACCATATGCTAATGAGGGTCCAATAGATTTCTGGATTAGGCTTAACAAAGCTGCAGAGGCAGTCGAACAGTACCTTGTGAGTGAGGGCAGGACCTTACCCAATCAGTGCTCAGAGTTGGCAGTCATGTTTGTACGCAACTGTCCTGATAAAGAGTTGGCCCAAGTGTTCAAGAGCAAACCCATTCGTGACTGGACAGCCAGTGAGGTACAGGATCGGTTGGATGAACTGTTAAGGGAACGTAAAGCATGTAGAACACAACTTTCACAGCAGGTTGCTGCTGTTTTTGACTGCCCTCAGGAGGGAGTGGGTCCTGTGAAAAGACCTAATGTGTCATCTTTTTCTCAATGTGGCCGTGAACCAGACCAGGCACCATCTGTATCTGAGGGTGGGACATTAAAGGAAGTTTTGACTTTGTTAGAGAAGGCTCTGGTCAGCAATACTCAGCAATACTCAGTCTGTGAGTGGCGCAGTGGTCTAAGGCACTACATCGCAGTGCTAGCTGTGCCACTAGAGATCCTGGTTCGAATCCAGGCTCTGTCGTAGCCGGCCGCGACCGGGAGACCATGGGGCGGCGCACAATTGGACCAGCGTCGCCTAGGGTAGTGGAGGGAATGGCCGGCTCAGTTCGTAGAGCATTGTGTTTGCAACGCCAGGGTTGTGGGTTCGATTCCCACAGGGGGTATGAAAGTATGTAGCCTAGTTGCAGGATGTAGCCTAGTTGCAGGATGTAGCCTAGTTGCAAGATGTAGCCTAGTTGCAGGATGTAGCCTAGTTGCAGGATGTAGCCTAGTTGCAGGATGTAGCCTAGTTACAGGATGTAGTCTAGTTGCAGTACGTAGTCTAGTTGCAGTACGTAGCCTAGTTGCAGTACGTAGCCTAGTTGCAGTACGTAGCCTAGTTGCAGTACGTAGCCTAGTTGCAGTACGTAGCCTAGTTGCAGTACGTAGCCTAGTTGCAGTACGTAGCCTAGTTGCAGTACGTAGCCTAGTTGCAGGATGTAGCCTAGTTGCAGGATGTAGCCTAGTTGCAGGATGTAGCCTAGTTGCAGGATGTAGCCTAGTTGCAGGATGTAGCCTAGTTGCAGGATGTAGCCTAGTTGCAGGATGTAGCCTAGTTGCAGGATGTAGCCTAGTTGCAAGATGTAGCCTAGTTGCAGGATGTAGCCTAGTTGCAGGATGTAGCCTAGTTACAGGATGTAGTCTAGTTGCAGTACGTAGCCTAGTTGCAGTACGTAGCCTAGTTGCAGTACGTAGCCTAGTTGCAGTACGTAGCCTAGTTGCAGTACGTAGCCTAGTTGCAGTACGTAGCCTAGTTGCAGTACGTAGCCTAGTTGCAGTACGTAGCCTAGTTGCAGGATGTAGCCTAGTTGCTGTACGTAGCCTAGTTGCAGTACGTAGCCTAGTTGCAGGATGTAGCCTAGTTGCTGTACGTAGCCTAGTTGCAGTACGTAGCCTAGTTGCAGTACGTAGCCTAGTTGCAGTACGTAGCCTAGTTGCTGTATGTAGCCTAGTTGCAGTACGTAGCCTAGTTGCAGTACGTAGCCTAGTTGCAGTATGTAGCCTAGTTGCAGGATGTAGCCTAGTTGCAGGATGTAGGCTAGTTGCAGGATGTAGCCTAGTTGCAGTACGTAGCCTAGTTGCAGTACGTAGCCTAGTTGCTGTATGTAGCCTAGTTGCAGTACGTAGCCTAGTTGCAGTACGTAGCCTAGTTGCAGTATGTAGCCTAGTTGCAGGATGTAGCCTAGTTGCAGGATGTAGGCTAGTTGCAGGATGTAGCCTAGTTGCAGTACGTAGCCTAGTTGCAGGATGTAGTCTAGTTGCAGTATGTAGCCTAGTTGCAGGATGTAGCCTAGTTGCAGGATGTAGCCTAGTTGCAGGATGTAGCCTAGTTGCAGTACGTAGCCTAGTTGCAGGATGTAGTCTAGTTGCAGTATGTAGCCTAGTTGCAGGATGTAGCCTAGTTGCAGGATGTAGCCTAGTTGCAGGATGTAGCCTAGTTGCAGTATATAGTCTAGTTGCAGGAAGTAGCCTAGTTGCAGTATGTAGCCTAGTTGCAGTAAAGGCTAGTTAGTCTCCTGAGTGGCGCAGTGGTCTAAGGCACTGCATCGCAGTGCTAACTGTGCCACTAGAGATCCTGGTTCGAATCCAGGCTCTGTCCCGGCCGGCCGCGACCGGGAGACCCATGGGGCGGCGCGCAATTGGCCCAGCGTCGTCCAGGGTAGGGGAGGGAATGGCCGGCAGGGATGTAGCTCAGTTGATAGAGCATGGCGTTTGCAACGCCAGGGTTGTGGGTTCGATTCCCACGGGGGGCCAGTATAAAAAAAAGATGTATTCACTAACTGTAAGTTGCTCTGGATAAGAGCGTCTGCTAAATGACTAAAATGTAAATGTAGTGCAGAAATTGCTATATTTGGAGTACCAAACAACAATCCTTCTCTGACCAATAGACAGCTAGATGCCATTGCCTTTGCCTCCCTGTTAGCCCGCAGAAGGATTTTATTGGATTGGAAATCTATCAATCCTCCCTTAGCCTCTCTTTGGCTCAAAGATCTGAAGCTGTTCCTAAAATGAGAAAAAATGAAGTTACCATTCGAGGGTCAACCAACTCATTTTATTCCTCCTGGGACCCGATGATATCCTATTTTGAACAGCTCCAAACACTTCCTCCAGATTAGTACTCTTGGCCCCACCTTGAGATTACTGCTATATAGGCCTATAAAATCACTTAATCACCTGAAATTGTTAGGCTATTACATTTTTGCTTGAAGTAACGTTGTTGTATACTTTTGTTTTGTTTTCTGACATGTAACTCAATTACTTTCCCTTTCTTTTAAATGTGTTTGGAGGCATTCTGGGGGGGAGGGGGAGGTCAAAGGGGGACTAAAAGGGGAGAAATGTACCATGTCTTTACATGTTATCTTTCATTCATTGTGAATACAAAATATATAATTTTAAAGGGGAAGGCTTTGAAGCCAGATTTAGCGGATTTTGCTGTTTAGTTTTCCTCAACCTGTGTTTTGTTTCTCTCTCCTCTCCCTGTTAGATGGTGAGGCTGCTTCTCTCCAGAGGAGCCAACATTAATGCCTTTGACAAGAAGGATCGCCGAGCAATCCACTGGGCTGCTTACATGGGTGATGAGTTTACCACATCATTTACATTCTGACTAATGTCCTTTATACCAATGAATGAATGAATGAATGGACTGTGTGTTAGTCTCACAGCTCAGCTGTATGAGCCACGTCTAGTGTGTTATTATGTCAGAATCATGTACTAAGTAGGTTGATTAGATGTTTTCAGTTGTACTAACATGATGTAGGTGTTGCTTATGGTGCTGTGTACCACTGTAAACTAATCTATCTCTCCCTCTCTCTGCCTATCTCTCTGTGTTTGTATCTCTGTTTCTCTCTTAACCCCCTTACTATCTCCCCCCCCTCTCTCTCTCTCTCTCTCTCTCTCTCTCTCTCTCTCTCTCTCTCTCTCTCTCTCTCTCTCTCTCTCTCTATTTATCCCTCCCCCTCTCTCTCTACCATAGGGCACATTGAGGTGGTGAAACTGCTGGCCTCTCATGGATCAGAGGTGTCCTGTAAAGACAAGAAGGCCTACACCCCTCTCCACTCTGCAGCCTCCAGTGGAATGATCAGTGTGGTCAAGTACCTCCTGGACCTTGGTGTGGATGTGAGTCAACACGCATTTAAATGTGTAGGGGGTTTTCATAATAGTAATGAAGAGAGAGAGGTTAGAGCCAGTGATTTGGACCAGGGGGTTTTCATAACCAAGTGATAAAGAGAGAGAGGTTGGACCAGGGGGTTTTCATAACCAAGTAATGAAGAGAGAGAGGTTGGACCAGGGGGTTTTCATAACCAAGTAATGAAGAGAGAGAGGTTGGACCAGGGGGTTTTCATAACCAAGTAATGAAGAGAGAGAGGTTGGACCAGGGGTTTTTCATAACCAAGTAATGAAGAGAGAGAGGTTGGACCAGGGGGTTTTCAGAACCAAGTGACCTGATCAGGAATGTATTGTTTTCTTTCCCCCCCCTCTCTCTCTCCACTCTTTTCCCAATGTTACTTGCAATGTGGTCGAACATGAAGCTTCATGAGGCCTCTAGGGTAAAGTGGTTGACGTGTGTGTGTGTGTGTGTGTGTGTGTGTGTGTGTGTGTGTCTGTGTGTCTGTGTGTGTCTGTGTGTGTCTGTGTGTGTGTGTGTGTGTGTGTGTGTGTGTGTGTGTGTGTGTGTGTGTGTGTGTGTGTGTTCTGTAGGTGCTGAGATCGACTGTGAAGAAAAGAATGGAAACACACCTCTGCACATCTCTGCTCGCTACGGCCATGAGTTACTCATCAATACACTCATCACGAACGCAGCTGACACAGCCAAGTGAGAACACACACAGTTTCCAGCAAAAATGCAACATGCATCTGCAATTCTGTCATTGACCGAATTCCCGCTTGGAGACTATGCTCAACACATTGTGGTGTGTGGGGGGTTGATAGACAGGGCATTGCAGCATGCTGATGTGTTGATCTGCTGTGGGGTTTAATGAGGACTGTGATGTGGTGCTGTTTCCAATCTTAGCTGAATCAACTGTAAGTCGCTCTGGATAAGAGTGTCTGCTTAAAGTCTCAAATGTAAAAATGTGTTGCAGGCGAGGCGTCCATGGGATGTTCCCCCTCCACCTGGCTGCTCTCAGTGGGTTCTCTGACTGCTGTCGGAAGCTCCTCTCATCAGGCTTTGATATAGACACCCCTGACGACTTTGGAAGGACCTGTTTACATGCTGCAGCAGCTGTTGGGTGAGTGGACTGGTCCAGGCTTTACACCAAGGAATATTTAGTTCATGAACTGGAAAGCCACCAGAAAGAACAAACACATATTCACACTCTTACATTTCACATTGTTTAGCAGTATTAAAAAATCGTATAGATCATTAGTGCGGTATCATTTCTGTATAATGTGGTTCCATGCCATGGTGGTATTGACTTGCGCTCTGGTCTAAATTGTCTTTATATCTTCTTGAAAGAGAAGAGAAACCTGCAAACTGCTCTTGCTAGTATCACTTTTTATTATTGCTTTTATTAGCATTAGAAAAACAGTGATACTAGCAAGAGCAGTGTACGGGTTTCTCTTTTCTTTAAGGTTCTCATTGTTACCATCCACCTGATAGCTCAGATGTGAAAGGGCCTTTCTGAACTTGATATCTTGTTACCATTCACCTGATAGCTCAGATGTACGAGGGCCTTTCTGAACTTGATATCTTGTTACCAGGAACCTGGACTGTCTGAATCTGCTGCTCAAAACAGGGGCAGACTTCAACAGAAAGGACAGCTTCGGAAGGTCTGTCTGTGGCATCAAATAACTTTCATATGTGATCTTTATGATAATGGGGAATATAGTATAGGGGCATATAGGAATTATTATGGGAAATATTGGGCGGCAGTTAGCCTAGCGGTTAAGAGCGTTGGGTCAGTAACCGAAAGGTTGCTGGTTCAAATCCCCTAGCTGACTAGGTGAAAAATGTGTCTATGTGCACTGCAGCAAGGCACTTAACCCTAATTGCTCCTGTAAGTCGCACTGGATAAGAGTGTCTGCTAAATGACGTAAATGTTTTACAGCTCCAATAAGCTGTTTCTGTTGTTGATGTTGAATGGTTTCTGTGCGTTCTTCTAGGAGTCCTCTGCATTATGCGGCAGCCAATTGTAACTACCAGTGTCTGTTTGCCTTGGTGGGGTCTGGGGCCAGTGTGAACGATCTGGATAAAAGGGGTTGCACCCCGCTCCACTACGCTGCTGCCTCCGACACAGACGGAAAGTACGTCTCACACCTCTCTTACTGTTGTGTGTGTTGTGGTGCCATGACCTTTCACATTTCACTGTAGTCTGGAGAGTATGTTGTGGTGCCATGACCTTTCACATTTCACTGTAGTCTGGAGAGTATGTTGTGGTGCCATGACCTTTCACATTTCACTGTAGTCTGGAGAGTATGTTGTGGTGCCATGACCTTTCACATTTCACTGTAGTCTGGAGAGTATGTTGTGGTGCCATGACCTTTCACATTTCACTGTAGTCTGGAGAGTATGTTGTGGTGCCATGACCTTTCACATTTCACTGTAGTCTGGAGAGTATGTTGTGGTGCCATGACCTTTCACATTTCACTGTAGTCTGGAGAGTATGTTGTGGTGCCATGACCTTTCACATTTCACTGTAGTCTGGAGAGTATGTTGTGGTGCCATGACCTTTCACATTTCACTGTAGTCTAGAGTATGTTGTTGGCCGTGTTTGAATACATACTAGTGTTAAATCTGCAGTGTGAAAGCTTGGCCACGTCTCCTTTGGGAAAGTGTCTCTGCTTGCTTATCTGTCTGTCTTGATGTTGGTATAATGATTAGTGAACTCTTGACCTCTGACCTCTAGGTGTCTGGAATATTTGCTGCGAAACGACGCTAACCCAGGGATCAGGGACAATCAGGGCTACAACGCAGTCCATTACGCGTCTGCGTACGGACACCGCCTCTGTCTGGAGCTGGTGAGTCAGAACCACAGGGGACTAGACGCCCTGCATTCACAGACCATTTTGTCTGCGTCCCAAATGGATGTAGGGCCCATAGGGCTCTGGTCAAAAGTAATGCACTATATAGGGAATAGGGTGCCATTTGGGACAGACGTTGATATTCAGTAGGTTTTAAGGTGTGGTTGCATGTTTGTCGTGGCCGCATCGTCACTCTTGATGTTCTTTTTCCAGATTGCAAGTGAAACACCTTTAGATGTGGTAAGTACCAGTTGGTTACTTTTCCTCACACTAGCTTGTTTAAGATACGAATGCAACACCCCAGTATGTCTGCAGGGGCTGGACACTGAGATTTACAACATGAAACATGCTACTAGACTAACCTTCAAAGTAAATATGTTACAAGTCTAAACTGGCCCGTCCTTGTCTTTCCCCAGCTAATGGAAACCTCAGGGACAGACATCCTGAACGACTCTGATGTCAGAGCTCCCATCAGCCCCCTACACTTAGCTGTGAGTAAAGCCTACCTGCTCCTGTAGGGGTCTCGCCACATGACAAATGGCACCCTATTCCCTATTTAGTGCCCTACTTTTGACCAGAACCTTATGGGCCCAGATCAAAAGTACTGCACTACATGGGAAATAGGGTGCTATCTGGGATGCAGGCATGGTGTTGTTTTTCCACGAAAAGTTGATTGTCCAGACACTCACACACCATGTTCCTATCTGTTCCTGATTAGTGTAAAATACATGCATATTTTGACACGGTGATGATGAGGATGATTTCCTTATTTTGCCATTTGAGTTAATCAACCTCCAACAGAGGAGTAGTAGTGTGTTTGTTTCTAAATCTCACGCTTGGCAGGGACCTTCGATGTTGATGCTGGGCGGGAGAAAAAATGGGCACCCGATTTGAGAGACACTGGTCTACTTTAGAGGTCTAGGACTGTTTCTGTTCAGGCATACCACTGGTCTACTATAGGACATTGATTACATTAGGAGTGTATATCTGTTCAGGCGCACCACTGGTCTACTATAGGACATTGATTATATTAGGAGTGTATATCTGTTCAGGCGTACCACTGGTCTACTATAGGACATTGATTATATTAGGAGTGTATATCTGTTCAGGCATACCACTGGTCTACTATAGGACATTGGTTATATTAGGAGTGTATATCTGTTCAGGCACACCACTGGTCTACTATAGGACATTGATTATATTAGGAGTGTATATCTGTTCAGGCATACCACTGGACTTTGCTTCAGACT
Organism: Coregonus clupeaformis; assembly: GCF_020615455.1. NCBI lineage: Eukaryota > Metazoa > Chordata > Actinopteri > Salmoniformes > Salmonidae > Coregonus > Coregonus clupeaformis. Next base: position 37,573 of record NW_025536616.1, read on the forward strand.
GTGTGTTTGTTTCCATTCAGGCGTACCACGGCCACCACCATGCTATGGAGGTCCTGGTTCAGTCTCTGCTGGATCTAGACGTGAGGAACAGCCAGGGGCGCACCACTCTGGACCTGGCTGCCTTTAAAGGCCATGTGGAGTGTGTTGACGTCCTCATCAACCAGGGAGCCTCCATCCTGGTTAAAGACTTCACCCTGAAGAGGACCCCCATCCACGCTGCAGGTACGCATAGGATATTTTTATTTTATTTATTTTATTTAACCTTTATTTAACCAGGAAGGGCTCATTGAGATTTAAAATCTCTTTTTCAAGAGCGTCCTGGCCAAGATAGGCAGCACCAAGTCATTACAAAAAATTACAGACAGACAACATGAAAAACTACAAGTAATCTAGTAAAAACCATTCATGAATTCACAAGAGTATAACAATATCAAAAACAGCAAATTAAAAACATTGACAGGTCAGGGAATCAGCCTCAAAATCCTTCATCAGAGATTTAAAAACACCAATCGGGACAAGTTCTTCCAGTTTAAAATTATTTTGTAAGGTGTTCCAAGACGATGGCGCAGAGTACATAAAAGACCTTTTACCAAATTCAGTTCGGACATTTGGAACAGTTAGCAGGATAAAGTCCAGTGAACGAAGAGAGTACCCACCACATTTCTGAACAATAAAAATGCCCAAATAAAAAGGTAGTAAACCCAAAATGGCTTTGTAAATAAAAGTATACCAGTGACTGAGCCTACGAGTGACTAGAGAAGGCCAGCCAACCCTGGTATACAAAGTGCAGTGGTGCGTAAGGGTTTTGCAGTTTAAAATAAATCTCAAAGTACCATGGTAAAGAGTGTCAATTGATCTCAAACACTAAGCGGAAGCATTCATATATAAAATATCCCCATAGTCTAGTAAAGTCATAAATGTAGCTGATTCTAGCCTCCTTCTGGCTTCAAAAGAAAAACAGGCCTTATTCCTAAAATAAAATCCCAATTTCAGCTTCAATTTTTTTGTAAGTTGTTGAATATGCAATTTAAAAGAGAGGCCGTCATCAATTAGAATTCCAAGATATTTATATGAGGTTACAACCTCAATCTCCTTGCCCTGACAGGTAGTAACAGGTGAAAGGTTCAGAGGTCTATTTCTTGCATTAGAAAACACCATTAGTTTAGTTTTGTCAGTATTGAGGATAAGCTTCAATTGACACAAGGTATGTTGAACAGTATAAAAAGCAGTTTGCAAGTTCTGGAAAGCTTTTGTAAGAGATGAGGCACAACAGTAAATAACAGTATCATCAGCATAAAAATGAAGTTGTGCATTTTGGACATTTTTGTCTAAATCATTAATATAAATAGTGAATAAGAGAGGACCAAGTACAGAGCCCTGGGGCACACCATTCAGGACAGACAATTTAACAGACATAAGCCCATCAAATTGAGTGCACTGAGTTCTATCAGACAGATAGTTAGCAAACCATGCAACTGCATGCTCCGAAAGACCTACACTCAACAATCTCTGCCTTAGTATAGCATGATCAACTGTATCAAAAGCCTTAGAGAGATCAATAAAAAGTGAGACACAGTGCTGTTTTTTGTCAAGGGCTTCAGTGATATCATTTAAAACCTTCATGGCTGCTGTAATTGTGCTATGCTTCTTCCTGAAGCACGATTGATACATTGATTAAATAGAGTTAGTAAATAAAAACTCTTTTAGCTGTTCACTTACAAGGGTTTCAAGTATTTTCACCAGGGGTGACAGCTTTGAGATTGGCCTATAATTATTTAAAAGAGTTGGATCTCCTCCCTTTTAAAAGTGGTAGGACAAATGCTGATTTCCAGATCTTTGGAATTTCATTACATTCCAGGGTTAGATTGAACAGATATGTAAGTGGTTCAGCTATGAAATCAGCTGCCAGATTTAAAAAGCAGGGATCCAAAAGATCAGGACCTGCAGGCTTTCTTTGATCTAAGGATTTCAGGGCTTTATGTACCACCTGCACTGAGAATGGCAGAAAGCTAAAAGTTTGACCAGCTCTCACTGGTTCATCCACACAGGGTTGTACAGAGACAGAGGACACTTGTTCATCCACACAGGGTTGTACAGAGACAGAGGACACTGAATCAAACAGCCTACCAGATGATACAAAGTGCTCATTGAAACAATTCAGCATTTCAGTTTTGTCATATATAGCAACAGAGTCCTTCAAAACACATGACGGTAATTCATTAACATTACTGTTACCAGACATAGACTTAATAGCATTCCAAAACTTTCTAGGGTCATTCAGGTTATCAGTGGTAACAGACATAAAATATTCAGACTTGGCCTTCCTGAGAAGAAAAGAACACTTGTTTCTTAACTGCCTAAAAATAAGCCAATCAGCATCAGAACAAGATTTCCTTGCTTTAGCCCAGGCTAGATTACGGTCGTGAATAATACAAGACAGCTCAGAAGAAAACCATGGATTATCCCGCCCTTTAACCCTGAACCTGCGGAATGGTGCATGTTTGTTTACTATTTGGAAAAAACCATCATGAAAGAATATCCAGGCAGTTTCCACATCAGGGATAAGCTCAATCTTGCTCCAGTCAAAATAAAACAAATCATGAAAGAAAGCCTGCTCATTAAAACACTTCAAATTTCTCTTACGAATAAAACGTGGATTTGTCTTTGAAACCTTAGTATTTCTAACAGCAACAGCAGCACAATGGTCACTTAAATCATTACAAAAAACACCAACCGCAGAATATTTATGTGGAACATTTGTCAATATCAAATCAATCAGGGTAGATTTATCAGGGCATTTAAGATTTGGGCGAGTGGGTGAATTAATCAACTGGGTAAGATTCATAGAATTACAAAACATTTTTAAATCATCAGACACCGGCTTTAACCAACACCAGTTGAGATCACCAATCAAGATCATTTCACTGTAAAGAAGTTTAGACATAAGGTGCGTCAAAGAAGAAAATGCATCACCAAGAGCAGAGGGGGTCTATAACAGACAATCACAGTTATAGAGAGGCCCTTTGAAACCTCAATATTCAAAGCAAGAAATTCCAACTGTTTACAAATAGTTTCAGACTTTGCCACACTTACATGGAATTTAGATTTTACATATATAGCCACACCCCACCTTTCTTAACCCGATCTGCACGATAAACATTGTAACCACTTATACAAATATCCTTATCAAAAATAGACTTGCTGAGCCAGGTTTCAGAAAACACAATTACATCAGCATCAGTTGATTTAGCCCAAATCCTAACCCCATCAATTTTTGACAACATTTAAATGAAAAATACCAAAACCAGATCTTGATTTAAAATCGGAGGGGGTTTGGAGACATTGCATATCAGGGCCAGGGTTAGGTTGCACGTTACCTGATATCAACAACAGAAGAATAACTAGGCACCTCTGTTTAATAACCTTGCACGGCTTCTCTTTTTTAAGAGACCTACTGCAAGCGAATTCTACAAGTGAGTTTCCAGACAATACAAAACAGTCATTTAAAACCATTAGACTTTGGTAGTGACACAAATTCGTACTGTTCACATCATGCCACAAATGCATCGGCACTTGGACGAGTGGACCGAGTGAAAAAGAGCGAGTTCCTGCAGACAAAATGTCTAATGGACGCGAGAGTACATTGTCAGATGTACTCACCCTGCGACAATGTTCGTTTTCTCCAGAGTTCAGTAAAGTCAGTGCACAAAGCAATACCACGTAAATTGTCATTTTCTCTGACCAAAAAAAACAAGAGGCCAACGAAGGTAAGTGGAGAGAGGGACAGCGTGTATGTGAGTCAATGTGAGTGTTTGCGCGTGTGAGTAGATTGGGTGTTGATATCACGTAAGACCTAGAGATTCTGTAATTCAAAAGTTTTCCTTACCAAGATGGACATTTGTTTGGTCATGTTGCTAGGGTGCCAATGTCCACTCTAGGGATATTATATAGCATAGTGTGAAAATGCCCACTACACACTGATCTAAGGTCATTTTTTGTCATTATTGCTGAGGATCTGGGGAGGGTAAGCTGATCCTAGATCAGTGCACAGGGGGACTTCTATCCAGAGCCAGGTACACAGCTAGCAGGTGACAGGCTTCGAGGGCCTCAGCCCCAAAATGTTTTATTATCTGCTGTGTTAACATCATGAGGATGTCATCTACCAATACCACTGTTCTAGAAATCTGTCTGTTCATGTGAAGGTAATAGTCGTCCAGCAATCAGCTCATATCCTCTCTGTTTATCCTCCTCTAGCTACCAACGGTCAATCATCTCACATTCTTATATCCTCTCTGTTTATCCTCCTCTAGCTACCAACGGTCAATCATCTCACATTCTTATATCCTCTCTGTTTATCCTCCTCTAGCTACCAACGGTCAATCATCTCACATTCTTATATCCTCTCTGTTTATCCTCCTCTAGCTACCAACGGTCAATCATCTCACATTCTTATATCCTCTCTGTTTATCCTCCTCTAGCTACCAACGGTCAATCATCTCACATTCTTATATCCTCTCTGTTTATCCTCCTCTAGCTACCAACGGTGATTCGGAGTGTTTGCGTTTGCTGATTGGAAATGCTGACCTCCAGAGTGCAGTGGAAGTTCAAGACGGGAATGGACAGTAAGTCAATTGGGTTTTGGATACAATTCCTGAAATAAAGAGATTTTGACACTAGGTCTACGTCCCAAATTGCACCCTATGCCCTACTTGGTGCACTACTTTAAACCAGAACCCTATGGGCTCAGGTTGCCATTTGGGACTCAGCCTGGTTATTACCAGTTTGTAATATGACCTTGTTGTCTTGTGTATCAGAACCCCTCTGATGCTGTCGGTGCTGAGCGGACACACAGACTGTTTGTACTCACTGCTCAACAAGGAAGCCAGCGTAGAAGCCAAAGACAAGTGGGGCAGAACAGCGCTACACAGAGGGGTGAGGAGGAGAGCTGGCTGTATACGCTCACACACAGAAAGAGACGGGGTGTCACAAGCCGGGCTAGAAACTCCGGTCTCAGATGTGGAGAGCTGGGGGTACTACCCCTTAGCCACAGAGGAGGTGTTGTAGGACCCAAATGAAACACCCAAGGCAATACTCCAGGCAAGTAGATTTAATGTTCCAAAACAGGAGGCAAAACAAAACAACTCCACGAGGGGAGAAAAACAAACTAAAGATAACTTTGAACAACTTACTAGGACAGACACGGTGGGACAAAGCAGGAGACCCATAGTCAGGACGCAATAACCAAGTGAGAAACAAGGGGAAAACACACAGCTAAAATACACAAGGGGAAACAAGGCACAGGTGACCTGGATCAAGCTAATTAGGACACATGAGGAAGAACTAAGGCAGAGGGGAACACAGATGACCTCTAGAGGCCCGGAGACAAACAGGAGGCAGGAAGCTGACACACACGAGGAAGAACTAAGGCAGAGGGGAACACAGATGACCTCTAGAGGCCCGGAGACAAACAGGAGGCAGGAAGCTGACAGGACCCCCTCCTCTAGGAACGACTCCTGACGTTCCTTCCAGAACACCCCGGCCCCAGGGTGCGAAAATCTCGGATCAAACCTGGGTCCAGGATGTCCCTGGCTGGAACCCAGGAGCGCTCCTCCGGCCCGTAGCCCTCCCAGTCCACCAGATACTGCAGAGAGTTCTGGACCCTCCGGGAGTCCAGTATCCGGCGGACTGTGTAGGCTGGCTGGCCGTCAATGATCCTGGGAGGTGGCGGGGGTCTGCGTGGGGGGGCAAAGGGGAGAAGACAAGACAGGTTTAAGGAGTGAAACATGGAAAGTGGGGTTAACTCTAAGGGGAGCGAGGGAGAACCAAACGATACGACACAGGGTTAACCTTTCTAGCAATGCGGAAAGGCCCGATGTATCTCTGGGAAAGCTTCCTGGATTCGACCCGGAGGGGCAGGTTCTTAGTGGCCAACCAAACTCTCTGACCAGCTCGGAAACTAGGGGCCGTCCGGCGGTGGCGATTAGCCTGACTTTGGTATCTCTGGGAGGTCCGAAGGAGGGCACGCCTGGCCTTCTTCCAGGTCCGCCTACAGCGTTGGACAAAGCGCTGGGCCGAGGGAACACCAACTTGCGCTCCTCCTCTGGAAACAATGGAGGGTTGTAACTCGAACTGGCATTCGAAGGGGGACAATCCGGTGGCTGAGGACTGGAGGGTGTTGTGGGCATATTCAGCCCAAATGATATAGGTGGCCCAAGACGTGGGATTACTGGCCGCCATACACCGCAGGGTGGTCTCCAGATCCTGATTAATCCGTTCCGTTTGGCCATTAGACTCTGGATGGAACCCCGACGATAGGCTGGCTGTGGCCCCAACAAGCCTGCAGAAGGCCCCCAAAACGGACGAGAATTGGGGACCTCGGTCAGAGACCACGTCCAGGGGAATACCAAATATCCGGAAGACATGGTTCATGAGGAGCTCAGCAGTCTCCTTAGCCGAGGGCAGCTTGGGCAGGGGAATAAACCGGGCAGCCTTAGAGAACCGGTCTACCACCACTAGGATGACGGTGTTGCCCTGGGATAGAGGAAGTCCCGTAACAAAGTCCAGAGAAAGGTGTGACCATGGCCTTCGAGGAACAGGTAAGGGATGGAGCAGTCCCTGGGGTCGCTGGCGTGTCGACTTTCCCTGGTTGCACACAGGGCAGGCCTCAACATAGACCTGCACGTCCTTCTTGATGGACGGCCACCAAAACCGCCGTCGGAGGAACTCCAGTGTGCGAGCACTGCCTGGATGGCATGTCAAGGGCGACTCATGACCCCACTGCAAGACGCGGCCCCGAACAGAGAGAGGAACGTACAGGCGACCGGCAGGACCACCGCCTGGATCGGGCTCCTGGACAAGAGCTTCTCGTACCCCTCTTTCTAGTTCCCACTGAAGAGGTGCGACGATCCTAGACCTCGGAATAATCGATGCCAAGGGCTTCTCTTGTAACTCGGGAGAATAGACTCGAGACAGAGCATCCGGCTTGACGTTCTTGGTGCCAGGTCGGTAAGTCAGGAGGAACTGGAATCGATTAAAGAAAAGGGACCATCGTGCTTGCCGAGGGTTCATCCGCTTAGCCTGTTGGAGATATTCCAGGTTCTTGTGGTCTGTGAGAACCTGGAAAGGGTGCTGAGCCCCCTCAAGCCAATGGCGCCACTCTTCCAATGCCAGTTTTACCGCAAGCAACTCTAGATCCCCCACGTGGTAGTTGCGCTCGACCTCAGACAGGCGGCGAGACATGAAGGCACAAGGGTGTAATCTCCCATCCGCACCCCTCTGTGACAGGACGGCTCCCACCCCCACCTCTGAGGCGTCCACCTCCACCACGAAAGGTCTCTCTGGGTCAGGGGTCACCAGAATCGGAGCAGACGTGAAGCGGCGCTTGAGATCCTCGAAGGCCCCTGCTGCTTCCGGACCCCAGTGAATCTTGGTCCCTCCTCCCTTGGTAAGCGTCGTCAAGGGGGCTACCACCGAGCTGAAATTCTTAATGAACTTCCGATAGAAGTTAGAAAAGCCAATGAACCGTTGAACCTCCTTGACCGTGGCAGGTGTGGGCCAATCGTGGACCGCCTTGACCTTCTTGGGATCCATCTCTAGGTGCCCGGGAGTGACAATAAACCCGAGAAACTGAGTCTGAGAAACATGAAATTCACACTTCTCAGGCTTAACGTAGAGGTGATTGTCAAGGAGCCTCTGGAGAACCCTGCTAACATGCCCCTCATGCTCCTTCAGTGACCTCGAGAAGATGAGGATATCGTCCAGGTACACGAAGACGAACAGATTAAGCATATCCCGGAGAACATCATTAATCAGGGCTTGGAATACTGCGGGGGCATTGGTGAGCCCGAACGGCATCACCCGATATTCATAGTGCCCCGTGGGCGTGTTGAACGCCGTCTTCCATTCGTCTCCTTGCCGGATCCGCACGAGATGGTAAGCATTGCGGAGATCCAGCTTAGTAAAAATGGAAGCCCCTTGAAGCAGCTCAAAAGCAGTGGCCATGAGAGGAAGGGGGGTATCGATTCCGAACCGTGATCTTGTTGAGTCCCCGGTAATCAATACAAGGCCTAAGACCCCGTCTTTCTTTTCAACAAAAAAGAAGCCCGCCCCAGCCGGGGAAGTAGAGGCATAGATGAGGCCGGCTGCCAAGGACTCCCTTAATGTAGGTGTCCATAGCTGCGTGCTCGGGGAGGACAAGGAAAAGATCCGACCTCTAGGAGGGCAGCACCCAGGGAGTAGATCAATGGCACAGTCATACGTGCGATGAGGCGGTAAGGAAGTAGCCCGGGCCTTGCTGAACACTGCCTTGAACCGATGGTAAACACTGGGGACTCGGGAGACGTCAACAGACTCTTGAAACTGGGTACTAGGGGCTGAGGGACTCTGAAGCATGCAGGTGAGTTGGCAGGCGGGACCCCAGCTTAGAATGGTGCCCGTAGGCCAGTCGATCTGGGGATTATGTCTGCATAGCCAAGGGTGACCCAGGATAATAGGATACTCGGGAGAGTCAATGAGATAGAAGGTCTCCTCCTGCTGGTGTTGAGAGATGGTAAGTCGCAGGGACTGAGTCGCCTCGGTAACCTTTCCTGGTTCCAGAGGTCTGCCATCTAAGGCTGTAACTGCCTGGGGTTGAGGAAGTAGTTGGGTAGGGATCTTAAGTTCCTTAGCCAAGGTTACATCCAGGAAATCACCTGCGGCACCGGAATCGATCATAGCCTGGACCCGATGCTGGTGGCCCCCAGGACAGATTGGCTGGAATAGCCAGGACAGCGTTAGTAGGAGGCGCTCTAACTCTCCCCCATCACAGCCCTCCTGTAGCTGGGCGGGGACAGGCGTTTCAAAGCTCGGGGCAAGTGGAGCGGAAGTGGCCGGCAACCCCGCAGTAGAGGCACCGACGTTCCCTCATGCGACGTTCCCTTTCGTTGGGAGAAAGCCTGGAACGGCCTAACTGCATGCTCTCCGGGGAATCCTGGAGCAGTTCAGGAGCCGGGAAGCTCTGAATGACGGAGTCCAAACAGGAGAAACAGAGCTGCTCAGAGGAACTTGGGAATGAGACACCTGACGGCGAGCCGTTCTCCGCTCTCTTAGACGATTGTCCAGGCGGATGGCCAAGGCTATGAGGGACTCGAGATCACCAGCTGGTTCTCGGGTGGCTAACTCATCTTGAAGGGGCTCAGATAACCCTCCGAAAGCAGACCCTCAGCGCTTCATCATTCCATCCGCTCCTTGCTGCTATGGTCCGGAAATCAATGGCAAAAATCTGCCGTGCCGGGGGCCCCTGACGGAGAGACAGTAGGCGCTTGGAAGCCTCCCGCCCACTGACAGGATGATCGAACACCCGCTTGAACTCTTCTACAAATGCAGCGTGGGAGTCACAACAGGCCTCCTGGGACTGCCACACCGCAGAAGCCCAGGCGAGCGCCTTGTCTGAAAGAAGGGTAATGATGTAGGCAATCTTGGAACGGTCTGTGGGAAAACTTGAGGTTGGAGCTCGAAGGTGAGGGAGCATTGGTGAGGAAACCCTGGCAAGAGCTTGGATCCCCAGAAAAGGGCTTGGGGAGGTGGTAGTCGGGGCTCCGCCAACCGAGACGACCTGTCGTCACTGGGGGTGACCTGGGGAAGGGAGAGGACCAGGGAGGCGTTCAAAGAGCTGGCGGAGGGAACTCATCATTTCGGCCAGGAGTTGAGAATGACTAGCCATCAGCTCCCTCTTGTCGGCTGAGAACGGCTTCATGGCGCTGGAAAGAAGCCTCATGTCGAGTGATCACCGCCAACAGGTCAGGGGAACTGAGTGTTTCTGGGTCCATGATGGACTTGGTTATTCTGTCACAAGCCGGGCTAGAAACTCCGGTCTCAGATGTGGAGAGCTGGGGGGTACTACCCCTTAGCCACAGAGGAGGTGTTGTAGGACCCAAATGAAACACCCAAGGCAATACTCCAGGCAAGTAGATTTAATGTTCCAAAACAGGAGGCAAAATAAAACAACTCCACGAGGGAGAAAAACAAACTAAAGATAACTTTGAACAACTTACTAGGACAGACACGGTGGGACAAAGCAGGAGACCCATAGTCAGGACGCAATAACCAAGTGAGAAACAAGGGGAAAACACACAGCTAAAATACACAAGGGGAAACAAGGCACAGGTGACCTGGATCAAGCTAATTAGGACACATGAGGAAGAACTAAGGCAGAGGGAAACACAGATGACCTCTAGAGGCCCGGAGACAAACAGGAGGCAGGAAGCTGACACACACGAGGAAGAACTAAGGCAGAGGGGAACACAGATGACCTCTAGAGGCCCGGAGACAAACAGGAGGCAGGAAGCTGACACGGGGAGGCTCAAATATACATATTATCTTCAGAAAAGTAGTTGTCCATGGGTAGTGGTGTATTCATCCCTGTAGGGGGACCTGTCTCCAGACATCATTTGTAATAATTGATGATTCATTATTATATCATTGATTATTAGTTATTAAAATCCATTCTTGTCTCCCCGCCCTTCCTCCCAGGCGGTGACGGGTCATGAGGAGTGTGTGGAGACCCTGCTGCAGCACAGCGCCAGCTTCCTGGTTCGGGACTGTAAGGGGCGGACCCCTGTCCACCTGGCGGCGGCATCCGGACACATCGGGGTGCTGGGGGGCTCCTACACGCCGCCCAGTCAGTGGAGACCCTCCCCGTCATCACAGACAACCAGGGCTACACGCCACTACACTGGGCCTGGTACAACGGTACGTACTGGACTAACAGAACACTAGATCTTTTCTGATTTTCTCTCTTCAGCACCGTAAACATGTTCCTGAATTAGGCAGGCCATACAACGGTACGTACTGACTAACTGGACTGTAGCTCTGTTCTCTCCTCCATGAAGTGTACACTCATTCACCTCCTCTTGTGGCTTGAAAAGCATTCGATTGGTGTGGACGGAGCCATGTGGGGGAATGAACAAGACTACAACAGAATTAGGGGTTATGACTCTCAGTGGAGGACCTTACACTGAAACAGGACATTGTCAGGGATTGACATAGCATATGTTGTAGCTAAAACATCTTTTGTGACTTCACCATTGTCAGATGTGTAGCTTTCTCTGAGAGTATTGTTGTGGTCTGCAGCAACGTCATCTTTTTCCTGTATGAATCAATCTTCCACTAGGCCATGACACGTGTGTAGAGGTGCTGCTGGAACAGGAGGTTTTCCACAAGACAGAGGGCAACTCGCTCAGCCCCCTCCACTGAGCTGTGATCAATGACAACGAGGGGGCTGAACCTCATCAACTCGACTAACGCAGCCTTACAGACGTACGTATGGTTCAGCTGTATTAATTGGGCCAGAAGAATTGGTCCTCTGTAGCTCAGCTGGTAGAGCACGGCGCTTGTAACGCCAAGGTAGTGGGTTCGATCCCCGGGACCACCCATACACAAAAAAATGTGTGACCCTCTGCTGTTCTGTTTGAACCCCTCAGGTTACACACCTGCCTTGGCCTGCGCCCCCAACAAAGACATTTACATTTACATTTTAGTCATTTAGCAGACGCTCTTATCCAGAGCGACTTACAGGAACAATTAGGGTTAAGTGCCTTGCTCAAGGGCACATTTACGTCATTAAGCAGACGCTCTTATCCAGAGCGACTTACAAATTGGTGCATTCACCCTATAGCCAGTGGGATAACCACTTTACAACTTTTTTTTTTGGGGGGTGGGTTGGGGTAAGGGGGCTAGAAGGATTACATTATCCTATCCCAGGTATTCCTTAAAGAGGTGGGGTTTCAAATGTCTCCGGAAGGTGGTGAGTGACTCCGCTGTCCTGGCGTCGTGAGGGAGCTTGTTCCACCATTGGGGTGCCAGAGCAGCGAACAGTTTTGACTAGGCTGAGCGGGAGCTATGCCTTCCGCAGAGGAAGGAGCCAGCAGGCCAGAGGTGGATGAACGCAATGCCCTCGTTTGGGTGTAGGGACTGATCAGAGCCTGAAGGTACGGAGGTGCCGTTCCCTCACTGCTCCATAGGCAAGCACCATGGTCTTGTAACGGATGCGAGCTTCAACTGGAAGACAGTGGAGTGTGCGGAGGAGGGGGGTGACGTGAGAGAACTTGGGAAGGTTGAACACCAGACGGGCTGCGGCATTCTGGATGAGTTGTAGGGGTTTAATGGCACAGGCAGGGAGCCCAGCCAACAGCGAGTTGCAGTAATCCAGACGGGAGATGACAAGTGCCTGGATTAGGACCTGTGCCGCTTCCTGTGTAAGGCAGGGTCTTACTCTCCGAATGTTGTAGATCATGAACCTGCAGGATCGGGTCACCGCATTGATGTTAGCGGAGAACGACAGGGTGTTGTCCAGGGTCACGCCAAGGCTCTTCGTACTCTGGGAGGAGGACACAACGGAGTTGTCAACCGTGATGGCGAGATCATGGAACGGGCAGTCCTTCCCCGGGAGGAAGAGCAGCTCCGTCTTGCCAGGGTTCAGCTTGAGGTGGTGATCCGTCATCCATACTGATATGTCTGCCAGACATGCAGAGATGCGATTCGCCACCTGGTTATCAGAAGGGGGAAAGGAGAAGATTAGTTGTGTATCGTCAGCGTAGCAATGATAGGAGAGGCCATGTGAGGATATGACAGAGCCAAGTGACTTGGTGTATAGGGAGAATAGGAGAGGGCCTAGAACTGAGCCCTGGGGACACCAGTGGTGAGAGCACGTGGTGCGGAGACAGCTTCTCGCCACGCCACTTGGTAGGGAGCGACCGGTCAGGTAGGACGCAATCCAGGAGTGAGCCGCGCCGGAGATGCCCAGCTCGGAGAGGGTGGAGAGGAGGATCTGATGGTTCACAGTATCAAAGGCAGCAGACAGGTCTAGAAGGACAAGAGCAGAGGAGAGAGAGTTAGCTTTAGCAATGCGGAGAGCCTCCGTGACACAGAGAAGAGCAGTCTCAGTTGAATGACCAGTCCTGAAACCTGACTGGTTTGGATCAAGAAGGTCATTCTGAGAGAGATAGCAAGAGAGTTGGCTAAAGACGGCACGCTCAATAGTTTTGGAAAGAAAAGAAAGGGATACTGGTCTGTAGTTGTTGACATCAGTGGGATCGAGTGTTGGTTTTTTGAGAAGGGGTGCAACTCTCGCTCTCTTGAAGACGGAAGGGACATAGCCAGCAGTCAAGGATGAGTTGATCAGCGAGGTGAGGTAGGGGAGAAGGTCACCGGAGATGGTCTGGAGAAGAGAGGAGGGGATGGGGTCAAGCGGGCAGGTTGTTGGGCGGCCTGCAGTCACAAGTCGCAGGATTTTATCTGGAGAGAGAGGGGAGAAAGAAGTCAAAGCATAGGGTAGGGCAGTGTGAGTAGGACCAGAAGTGTCATTAGACTTAACAAACGAGGATCAGATGTCGTCAAGCTTCTTTTCAAAGTGGTTGACGAAGTCATCCACAGAGAGAGGGGGGGGGGTGATTCAGCAGGGAGGAGAATGTGGCAAAGAGCTTCCTAGGGTTAGAGGCAGATGCTTGGAATTTAGAGTGGTAGAAAGTGGCCTTAGCAGCAGAAACAGATGAAGAAAATGTAGAGAGGAGGGAGTGAAAAGATGCCAGGTCGGCAGGGAGTTTAGTTTTCTTCCATTTCCGCTCCGCTGCCCGGAGCTCTGTTCTGTGAGCTCGTAATGAGTCATCAAGCCACGGAGCTGGAGGGGAGGACCGAGCCGGCCGGGAGGATAGGGACACAGAGAGTCAAAGGATGCAGAAAGGGAGGAGAGGAGGGTTGAGGAGGCAGAATCAGGAGATTGGAGGGAGAAGGATTGAGCAGAGGGAAGAGATGATAGGATGGAAGAGGAGAGAGTAGTGGGAGAGAGAGAGCGAAGGTTGCGGCGGCGCATTACCATCTGTGTAGGGGCAGAGTGAGTAGTGTTGGAGGAGAGCGAGAGAGAAAAGGACACAAAGTAGTGGTCGGAGACATGGAGGGGAGTTGCAGTGAGATTAGTAGAAGAGCAGCATCTAGTAAAGATGAGGTCAAGCGTATTGCCTGCCTTGTGAGTAGGGGGACGGTGAGAGGGTGAGGTCAAAAGAGGAGAGGAGTGGAAAGAAGGAGGCAGAGAGAAATGAGTCAAATGTAGACGTAGGGAGGTTGAAATCCCCAGAACTGTGAGGGGTGAGCCATCCTCAGGAAAGGAGCTCATCAAGGCGTCAAGCTCATTGATGAACTCTCCAAGGGAACCTGGAGGGCGATAGATGACAAGGATATTAAGCTTAAATTGGCTAGTGACTGTGACAGCATGGAATTCAAATGAGGAGATAGACAGATGGGTTAGGGGAAAAATTGAGAATGTCCACTTGGGAGAGATGAGGATTCCTGTGCCACCACCCCTCTGACCAGATGCTCTCGGGGGTATGCGAGAACACATGGTCAGACGAGGAGAGAGCAGTAGGAGTAGCAGTGTTTTCAGTGGTAATCCATGTTTCCGTCAGCGCCAGGAAGTCGAGGGAATGGAGGTTAGCATAGGCTGGGATGAAGTCAGCTTTGTTGGCAGCAGAACGGCAGTTCCAGAGGCTGCCTGAGACCTGGAACTCCAGGTGTGGGGTGCGTGCAGGGACCACCAGGTTAGAGAGGCAGCAGCCACGCGGTGTGAGGCCTTTGTGTGGCCTGTGCAGGAGAGGAGAGAACAGGGATAGGCAGAGGCATAGTTGACAGGCTGTAGCAAATGGCTACAATAATGCAGAGGAGATCGGAATGAAATGAACTAAACATCAGGGAAAGGAGAGAGTAGGGCCTCCCTCACCAAAACTTCCACCTCAGAAACTATAATTGTTTCACTGAACCACCCGAATAAAAACTCTCCCAACTTCCACTTTAGAAATTAGAATTGTTGTGAACTACAGCAGTTTAATGTTTCAAGGAATAGACTCAACTTACTTTGTTCAGCTAGCTAAATATGACACCATAGCTAACTAGCATGCTAGCATCTAATAACACACAGTTTAGCACCAATACTTGGTTACAACAAACTACCAGTAGTGTGTTAACACACTAAACAGATAATTCGTGTGTTAACGAATTACGTTGGCTAGCTAGCACAAATATATTGTATTTAGCAGCTACAGTACAGTTAGCTGGTCGTGGTTGGCTAGCTAGCAATGGCTACTGTGTTGACTTTGTTTGGAAAACGGCTAGCTAGCTAGCTTCGTGCTACCTACAATAACTACCCACAATAGCTACCCACAACAGCTCATCGATGCCTGACTATGACGCCATAGCTAACTAGCATGCTAGCATCCAATAACACACAGTTTAGCACCAATACTTGGTTACAACAGACTACCAATAGTGTGTTAACACACTAAACAGATAATTCGTGTCCGTGTCTAGTTCCTTTCATAACGCCGAGCAAAAATTAAACGTTGGCTAGCTAGCACAAATATATTGTAATTAGCTGCTACAGTACAGTTAGCTGGTCGTGTTGGCTGGCTAGCAATGGCTACTGTGTTGACTTTGTTTGAAAACGGCTAGCTAGCTAGCTTCGTACTACACCCGGGACCGCCGAATACCATGCTAACATACAATAACTACCCACAACAGCCCACGATGCCTAACTATGACGCTTTATAGCCAACTAGCATGCTAGCATCCAATAACACACAGTTTAGCACCAATACTTGGTAACAACAAACTACCAATATGTGTGTTAACACACTAAACAGATAATTCGTGTCCGTGTCTAGTTCCTATCATAACGCAGCAATAATTAAACGTTGGCTAGCTAGCACAAATATATTGTATTTAGCTGCTACAGTACAGTTAGCTAGTCGTGTTGGCTAGCTAGCAATGGCTACTGTGTTGACTTTGTTTGAAAACGGCTAGCTAGCTAGCTAGCTTAACGTACTACTCCCTGCACAGCCGAATACAATGCCAACCTACAATAACTACCCACAACAGCCCGCGATGCCTACCTACAATACCTAACTACGATCTAAATACATAATTAAGCCTTACTCGACAAAGCCCAAGCTATGTACAAAGCCAAACTTACCCGACGCCAGCTGATATTTGTCTTCTGCAATCAGTAGGTGTAATTAAGTACAGTAGCTACTAACTACCTAACGTTGATGCCTCAGATAATGAGGTTAGAAAAACGGCTGAAATGGTAGGTAGCTATTAATTACAGGTACTCTTAAGCGTGAAATAACATTGAAACAGCTATCCACCGTTGCTAAACGTTACCAGTAGCTACCCGCTAGCTAGCTAGCCTCGTGCTCCGCCGTATACAATAGTTACCTACAATAGTTACCTACAGAAACCTACAATAACTACCTAAATAACTACCTAAATAAACTAACCTACAATACCTAACTACAACTACCTACCTACAATCAAATACATGGTTTAAGCTTTACTCAACGCCATAAAATGGAAGCCAAGCTTACCTCCTGCTAGAGAAAAACACAACCTCTCCCAACGAGACAGCACTAGTAGCCTTCCCCGCGTGTTCGCGGGCGATGTTGTTGAAGCTGCAGTAGGAGTTGTGCTGCCCAGCACGGGCAGGCTGTCTGAAGGTCACACTCTTGGAGGGGCTGGTGGTGTAGTGGTTAATGGCACTGAAGGACAGGCTGGGCGCAGGGTTGCAGGGG